>NW_024533746.1:0-34743 GCF_016097555.1 Gigantopelta aegis | reverse complement strand
CTTGTAAAGGATTTGTTTTTCTAGAAAACAAGAAACTTTTCTAATTTAAAGGATTTCTTGAGGGTATTATTAATAAAATACTTTTTAATTGCAGAGAAAATTTAAATTAATCAAACACAGAAAGGAAAGGAAAAACATGAATTATTTTGGTACCATTGTACGCAACTTGAAATCCGAAATTAAACAAAGAGGGGATGAATTAAAGTACAGATTAGAGTATCCTATAGCAGCTTTAATTGTAAGGAGATTTTAGATGCTCAGTCTTTGTTTACTTCTCGAGTACCTCTTTCCATGTTAGAATAGTACTAAACAAAACTTTTGAAAATCTAGGGTTTTCAGAGGAGGATTTAAGCTTATTCAAAGGAACTCTAAAAAGAAAAAAACCCTTGCAAAGATCATCCAAGTCTAAAGTGCGAGCTGTGTCCTCTTATGTTAGGTTCCAATTCTGTTCCCTAGTCCTTATTTACTAATCAAGGCAGTTTGCCAAAACACCACAAGTTGTAGAAACTTATTTACAAACTTCAGAAACATGTAAAATTAAGAGGCCACAATATTGAACCAACAAATTTACACGCCTTATTATTTACCTTATCTTAGAGAGTTTCCTGGGATTTGCAAATTTGCTTACCTTGGCTTAAATAATACAATCCAAGGATACATTTTCTTTCACTCCACGTCTCTTCATATATCAATGAAAGAAGTCTATCTTACCTAATGACAATGTTGCGATTTAGATAGGAAAGCTATCAATTCGCTTTCCACGTGAGTACCAGAATTTCCTAGCGTATGGTGATACCTAAATCATAAGACAGAACACTCTGTAAAAACATTAATATAAGCAGTCCTTATTACGCACAATCCCCCCTAGGTTATACTTAAAAAATAAGTTTAGAGTAAGCTTTCTGGTTAGTATTACACAATTTATAGGATACGCCTTATAACAGCTTATCTAGATACTTTATAAGCTACCATGTTTATAAGTAACCTTCTATAACTTTGCAATAAGGTGCACTGATAACAATCTTATTTCCATTCCTTATTAACAGAGTTATACTATTTGCTTATAATTATGCCTATGCATAATTACTATATGTTATAGATAACTTGAATTACAGTAATCTCATAGTTCACATAATGTTACGACATATTTTAACAGTCAAATATAGTAATTAATACAGAATCAGTAATCCTCATCTTCAGGATTTGCTACCATTCCTACAAATTCATTTCATCAGGATTCCAGCGTAATGATTCGCTTCAAATTCATCTTCGTTTATGCTTTAGATTTCCACTCTCTGTATCCGCCTGTACTGTTTTGGATCTACCTTACAACATCCATGGTTTTGCATTTGGTGGTATTTGCTTTTCAACTGGCGAACCATTCTCCTTCTAAACCTTGCACGTGATGAGTCCTTTTTTTTCATTTCTTTCGTCAAGTTTGGCATGAATGCTTAAATTTCGTCTGCTTCGTTAACAATGTTGGTGACGTATATACTTTGTTCCCTTTCCTCTTTTTTTCTTCATCAGACTCCAGGTCGGGTTCTTCTTATTGATGCCCAAAACGGATTTTCTCATGCCCTGACGAACCAACCCTTGCACGTCTTTCAAATGTCTAACCAAATAATAATTATGTATACTCGAATTTTTTATTAATTGGAACGCAATAGTAATTACTATTGTAATGTAACATAACATAATCATTTTGGGACATATCCGTTGTTTTACGAGATCTTAGTACCTTTTTTGCCTTTAACAGGAGTTAGTTACCTGCCTTTTCACGTTCAGTTAGGGTCTTCTTGTAGGTTTTACAATCTTCTAAATGAGAGTCAATGAAGTTAAATGACACTAATTCAATTATAAAGTACAAATTGTCAATCATAAATCTTCTGCATATTGAAAAGGAACTGTAATCCAACTGTTTCATTAATTGTGGCTACAAACTTTTTGTATTAATGAGGGCCATTAATTCTATGTACAAAGAAAAGATAAATTTTAAATAAAATTTATCTAATACACAAACTTACGGTTCCGCCTTATCTTAAACTGTTTGGTCTTCATCCAATGAGTTTATGTATTACCTGTATTTTACTCTGTGAAATATGTTATGAAGATACTTAATAACTCAAAATTATGTGTAAATGTTCCTACTTGTACTACAAGTGGAATATTCTTCTTCGTTTTCCTGTACTACCAGTGTTAGGAGACTTTGAACTCCCTGAATACTGGAAGATGATGTGTTGGAAGATTTAATGTCTTTTTCTAGTGTTCTTTGTCGTGACTCTAAAGAGTCCCCAGTCGATGGCCAATGGAGTCACTTTGCTGGAAAAACTCCCAAATTGTTGAGTCCTAAGGATTCCTTGAAATGCCCTGAAGTACACTGGTCCATTTTTGTACCTCGTTGAGTGGTAGCATAATCACCTATTTGTATTAGTGTATTTTAGTAGGTTGTTTTAGTAGGCAGCATGTTTGTCCATGTTCCGTTATTGAGATGGAGAGAAACTAAATATAGATTATATTATAACATTGTTGATCCAAAAATTGTTTTTTGGCTATGTGTGGCATGGCTTGGTGGTCACAACAGAATTGAACACCTACTTAACTTTTGGATTATTAATAGTGCTGTAATTATTTACTTTGACTTTAAAGGAAAGTATGTACCTTTTTGTTGGCACATAAAATAATACAATAATTATGATAGTGGACACACAATAGTGAAGCTTTAAAAAAATGAACAGGTGTGAAATGAAGCGCTATTATGTAACATTATGACCAATAGAATTATAGTAATACACATTAAACCCACAAAATAATTTTGTCTTACCTTTGTGTGGAGGTTATTTCCCTTAGCTGTCCATGAACTTTGGACTTTCAGTTTAGAACCAATGATGGAATACTGTTTTCGTGTACTATTGTCTATACAATACACACTCAATCAATTATTATTGAACAGTATACTTAATTGACAAAAAGCACAAACAAATTTGCACTGTGATAACTTATTATATATTTTAGCACCCAAGAATATTATCCAAAAACAATCTTTTGATGACCGCTGAAAAATAAGTTAAAATTATTTTACTTAGCCCAATTCCATAAAAAGTAGATCCATAAGTTGTCTTGTATTGGGCCTTTCCAAAATGAAGAACTCTTCTAGCGTTTGGGTAGTTGAATCTGTTTTCTTTTGTTTAAACATCTGAAGGGTGGTAACTCCATAGAGTGAATGACAACGAGGTAAGAACTTTAGATACCGGTTATATAGGGGAGGGGAGGACTATAATTCTCAGCCAAGGAATAATTTTATAATTATAAATCATGGAGGGCTGTTTTCGTCCGAAAGAGAAGATTGTGCTCCTACTGTAATGGAAGAACTCTCTCATGCACATTTTATCGTCATCTACATGAAAGGAACGGGGCCAATTTTGTCCGGGAAACGACCGGTATTGTCTTCCACTTTCAATGACGACTCCTCGAATCAGCTGATGACGAAGTAGTCTTATGATGAAATTGATATGTCTTTTTAAGAATCCAGAAACTATGGTAACTACCTTGAAGATACATTTGATTTTGGAACTGAAAGTGATAACATGTTACCATGGCAGAGAAGCAGATGACAATATTCATTGCTTCAGCTAAATGTAATACTGCAGTCCCATTAGTTAAACCACACAAGATAGTATCATGTCCTAGTGACATACGTAATGATGATCATTTCGAAAGTGACTGTGAAGAAATTTGGAAGACTCTGGTCCTGAATTGATAGTGGGACAGAGCAGACACTATCATGACAAATGATTTAGCAAAGAGAATATTATTAGGAATACTTCCCACGTTTTACAATTCATTTCAACTATTTTTTCATGTGCTTCTGAAGAGCACTGTCGGCATTGCTTTGTTTTCTTAAAACTTTCCATTACTTATTTAGCTCACACTATCCATCAGCCTACTCTTTTTGAACTGCCAACAATTTTTCCAGTTAACAATTGGCAAAACGCAGAAAACTAATGGATATTGATGTTCAAATGATGGAGTAATTGTCTTCACTGTATGTCCAAATACGTAATCTCTTTAGAAATCACTCAGACTGCATTAATGCGAGAAGGTAGTAAAGAGAGTCCAATTCGATGTTCATATGTATCAGTTTCCTAATCATCCACACCACCATCGCAAAAGTTAGTTGGCAATACTATTATTAATGAAAAAGTAAAAATCGGTTTGAAAATCAAAACTGTAACCTCAAAAGCTTTATTATTATCACAGCATTTTCACGACTTTTCAAAAGTTTTGTACAGAGAAAGGTTGTCTAAGTAAGTGTGAGCAGTGGGCCAAAAAGACCAGATTTTTGTCAGCTAGGAGGTTTAAACTGGCGATATATATGTTGGTGATGGTATGGAGGAACTTCAAAATATTGATGGCATATACCATTTTTGATTTAGTACCAATCCCAATGTACTGTTTAACTCTCAATGTAATTTGGTTTTTTTTACTCTTCCAGAAAACAGAGTACGCCTGCTGGGGCAATTTATTTGGTCAGTCAAGAACCTTCCCTCGATCTGAGTCGGTACAAGGTTTCACAATGTTATATTAGTATGAATATTCCTGGTCCAAAAGAACCCAAAAGGGGACCTTAATATTTTTCTCTCACCTTTAGTTGATGATATTAAAACACTCTTATAAGGCATGTAGCATACAAAATTTCAATTCTTTCATTTGGCTCAACAACCGTTCGTGCTCTTATTACCCTGTGTTGGATCCGACTTACAGCGACATCGAAAAGTATGTGGATTTTTATCTTACAAAATGCTGAAAAGGTTGTTCTAATGCCTAAAGTCATTTCCAACAGTATCTTTGGTCAAAACCAGTACTTTTTCTGTTTAAACTGTGAAATTGGAAGCTCTTCAGTCTAATGATCCACTCTTAGCCAATGCTATGCTTGTTCAAAAAGCTCAACTGCTAATCTTCGTGCTTTTGAAAGAACAGTGTACTGGGTTGAGATACTCAGTGCTACTAACTCTCCCACATTTTGATATTAGTCGTTTTCATACCATAGATCCTATGCACACCATTTTCTGCGGGATTGCTAAGCCATACCAGCTAAGGTATGGAAAGAAAGCAAAAGTTCTTTAACACCATTGATTTTGAAATTTTACAAAAAAGAGTTGATTCACTAACCCAAATCCACCACCCAACATTGGTAGAATTCCAAGAAAAATAGAATCTGGATTTGCCAACATTTTACAGCTGACCAGTGGAAACACTGGATTTTTAATTTATATTCACTTATCTGCTCCTCTATGGTGTTTTACCACAAAGACACTTTAAATGTTGGTTTCATTGTTTTGTTGAGATCTTGTAAATGACTTTTGTCCAAATGTTGGTAACTAAGGCACAAGTAATCAAAGCCCCTTCTTTGCTTTTAAAATTTTGTAAAGAGTTCCAGCATTTGTATGGTAGCTGAAAACTGTTACCCCAAATATGCCATGGCTTTGTCACTTGAAAAGAATGTATTTTTTGATTATGGCCCTTTCCCCTGCTTTTTTGTGTGTTTCTCCTTTGAAAGATACAATGGAATTAATGGAGGGATTTCGTTATCATGGGCTTGGCCCCCCCCCCCCCCCCCCCCCCCCCCCCCCCCCCCCCCCCCCCCCCCCCCCCAAAAAAAAAAAATGTTTTTTCTAGTTTATAACTTAGCAAATATTTTGGACACTCTAGAGTGTCTGGTAGCGATTGTGATAGTGACTTGTTTGATGTAGCATCTATGTGTGCGTTCGTCAATTTCAAGCAACTGATATTCATAGTTCTGTTGACCAATACTGCCACTACGAATTGCTTATTTTTCAATCCAAACTATTACCACACCTGTCCATTTTAATGCCAATGCTTGACTGCACGGTGAAAGCTACTACAAACTTGTTAATCCATTAAAAAACGTTGAAGAGTTTCTGGATGATACTGTGATTTAAGAATCTAAAAAAAAATGTATAATTGTCTATACTCCTCGAAAGACTATGACATTCAACCTTCCTCGTTTTTACTTGTAAATGTAAACAAGTATTTTGTTAATTAGAGAGCTTTTTCTCAGTAGCAAATCATGCCTCACAAAAGTCCATGCAATTGTTGCGCAACTGGTTGAATATTTCAGGTATTGATACAAGTGGTGAGACACCTCTCAAGTTGGAATTGTCAGTTACTTTCTTCGACATGATTAAAGCTAATATCAAGTCAAGTGCAAGTACAATGACAAATGTTAACTGTAGTTAGCTCATGTCAAATGGTTTGAAGATCACCCATATAAAGATAAATATATTCCACATTGTTGTGTTTCTGCGACAACTTTTGTGCAGGAGAGTTGGCGTTAGTTTCATCCCTATTTTCTAGAATAGCAGACGTTGTGCAGTAATTGAAACTTGTGTAAAAATTTGATTATGGAGATGACAAGTGATTGTCTGTATTCCTTTCTTTAAAAATTTACTTGTTTAATATTCCACACTTTAAAATGGAGATGTTACAGTTATTTAAAATAAAACAAACAAAACAATAATTGTCTCACATTGTCATTCAGTTTTCAAAGTGTAGAATGTTCTTGGATTGATATGTTTTTTCTCTTTACTTTTAATTAATAATTGCTTATCCTGAAGAGTGTAAGTAAACACTTGTAGTGTTCAAGTACATTACAGTGCAACATCAATTTAATAATAGTCATTTGTAATAAGCATAGTTTTTTCTTTAGTTTATGTTAATATAAGACAGTCTATAACAAAGTAAGTATAGTTATGTTTTATACATTCTTATAATCAGTTTTAGTATCAGTACTGCTTATAACAAACTGATACTAGTGTTATAACATTAGGTGTATAACGCACATATTCTAAAGAATTTACACAGATGAGAGAAGTGTTTGCTGATTGTTTTTTCATGATCACTTTCATATGTGTTTGAGGTTTGTAGCTGGTTTGACTGGATTAAATATGTCAGTTATTTCTCATTATTTTACAAAGTTCCCTCCATTGAATGTAGGCTGTATTAGACAACCACACTTTGGTTTTAGTGCATATAGACATGCAAGTTTTTATAAGAACAAAAATGTATACTTCACATTTGATTCTAATGGTATGACAGAAGAGAAGCCATTGTTGTGATCTCTCCAATCAAATTGAATATATTGATGTGTTCACGTTTCATCTTCTTTATGAGTCACAAAATCAGCTTCTCTGTCAAACCTTTACCAATTCTATTAAATCTTCACTGTAGTTGTAGATTGAAACCAGATCATTTAACATTATTTGATATACTTTGGTCTGAAATTCTTTTTAAGCCAGTCTAATTCTTTGTGGTATAATCTTGACTTGAAAGGGTTCGGAGGCAGTCAGTTGTCATTGCTTATTGATGGTTTTTTCTAAACTTACACGTCATGATAACTGTAAGATAAGAATACAAGAACTAGATCTTTACAGTAGACATGATCCAGTTAATTTAGACTCATTAACAAATTATTTTCTTCATCAATATCCCACATATTAAAAGAAGGCTACATCACTACCAGAAACAAATGTCCTGGAAGATCTTCCTAAGTATATTACACTTATTTAAATTTCTTGTAAAAGCTAATAACCTTAAAGTAGTCCAATTTGCTGCAACATGGTTTGAATCAGCTTGTAAAATTATCTGGAAAGAACAGAAGAGTCAACTTTTTGAGACTTACAAAATCAAATTGAATCATCATCATTAGATGAATTGGTTATTCAAGTGATAACAAATTGCAACAAACCAGGAGAATTGTTTTATAGTGATTTCATCTCTTTAATTAACTGGACAATATTTGGAGTAGCAAAAAGTTCGACTATAAAATCACTTCAATTATTTCTAATTGACAAAAGTTCTCACAATTATCCTGTAATTTCTAATGAGCCATTACTAGTTTACTCAACAGTCAAATATTACAACCCCTTAGTTTAAGTTTTCCTGATCGAATGTTAAAATCATTGAATATCAGAAGTAAGGGCTCCTTGACTTCACTAAACATTGCCAACAACCAGGACAATTTAAAAGAGATCTTCCACATCTTGTAAAGGGGTACACTGTCTGACACAACATGGTGTGATAATAATGATGAAATAATACAATTAAACATTACTCATCCTTATCTACAAGTACTAGTAGTACAGTTGACTCTGAAGATAATGCTGGTATGTTGTTTACTTGTCTACATACAAATGATACTTTGAAAGCTCTTCAGTTAGATTTCACAAAGATGTCCTTGATTGTCATGATGTCTGTAACGCTTTTGAAACTATTTGTGTCACAATCAAACAATAAAGTGTTGGAAATTGATCATAGTCAATTCAAAGTCATGTCAATGACATACCTCACTCACCTTATTAATGGTCTTCAACACAATTCAGGAATTCATGAGTTAAGGACACCTATTCCTTTGTCAATAGCTGATCTCAATGTAGCTTTTTCTCTCTTTATTGACAAAAAGGACATTATTGATCTTCATTTGGATTTTAAGAGAAGTGACGACAAATTAAAGCAGTAAATGTGAAAGGAGACATATTCTTAGATCATACTATTCCATTATTAAGAGATATGATTGAGAAACTTAGACATTACTGTTTTTGAAATTAAGTGGTTCTACAAATTGAAGAACATCCTAAATATCAATATAGTGAGAACAGTAATGTACAAAGCTTTTGGGAGACTGTTCTACAACAGACCACACTCAAGTTTCTGATTATGAAGCCAACATCAATTTTAAAGTACCAATTTACATTTAGTAAGAGAGAAAAAGATTTTGTTACAAAAGCAGCTTCTCCAGTTATAGATTGGATTGATATGTAAACAGATACATGACCTGAAAGAACACCCTCTATCTTACATAACAATTAATATTACCTTTTATTAATGTTTCGTGTTTCTTTTTAGTCCACACACTAATACCACACGCAACACACAGAGACAGCATTCATTGAAAGTTACAGTGATAATTTCCCCATCTTATGTTATGTGTATATAAATTATATAAATTATATTAAAGTTCTAAAACATATAATGACAAAGAAATGACAAAACAAGATGACAACAACAACCTTTCCTGTTATAAACAACAAGTACTATTATATGAAACATGAGTATTTATAATAAAATAAGTGCTCTGACCAGATATAACAGGACATAAATAAATAAATCAACACACAAGAGTCAAAAAACATGCTAATGTATAGTGGATGCAATACAAAAACAAGAAAGAGTTGACACAGAGTCAGTAATTATCAGATATAATTTTTATATTCTTAATTGATGATATTATTTATAAGTTTCTTATATCCAAGAAGTGATCAGCTATGTCATATTCATATACTAAGCTTGTCATTGTATTTCAGTGGTAAAAGCTGTCAACATTATTTTTATTATAACTTTTTAATGGGACTGTCTGCCTTAAATTCTGCTACATTTATTGCAACAAAGAAGTATTATATTTCTCTGTAGGGACATTTTATAAAACATTCTACATTAGGCTTGAGATCTTTAGAAATGTTAATTGACTTAACTTGTTGAAAAATAATTTTTTTTCAGAGCAAATATATAACTTGACTACACCTCAATTTAGGTCTGACTCCAATTGTATGTCAGTTACTATTACATGTAAGACTGAATGCATTAGTTGCAACATACAAAACTATTGCTAAGTTACTGTCAAGGTCAGTTCCATATACTGTATTTGCTTAAAGAAATAACTGAATGATATAAGTACAAGTGTGAGTAGTATAGGACGGAAACAAAGACTATGTTGATCTGCTCTGTATACAGCTCTCAATAGTTCATTGTCAGCTTAGACTTCACCTTCTAACCAAAACATGATTCATGCCACAGAACCAAGAAAACAAAGTAGGCATGGCTCCTAGAAAAGGCAGTGATGACATTGACTGCCTAGTTCCAATTTAAGTCCATTAGAAACAATCATGGGATCATACAGAGAGATAGGTGAAACATCAGCTGTCATCGGAATTAAACTCAAACTAGATTTGATTAAGAAGTCATACAAAAACCTGGTACATAGGATGTCCAAATAATCCAGCAAGAAGTGACCATGTTCAGAAATAAAGAATTGATGTCATTCTTTGTCTATTTGTAGTAGTTTGATAATTTTACTGTTGTACTTCCTTAACTTCTTGTATATGAAGCTAGTAATAGAACAACTTCTCAAATTATAGCAAATAGTAGCTGATGTCAGCAAACATGTAATTTCATATTTAGGGGGTAAAGCAGAGATGTGATCATGAGGGCTTGATGAAGCAAGTGATACTGCATAAATTCAAACATATATTTAGTAGTGTCTATGTATATACATTCTTCATAAAACATAGTAATGTACAATATATTACATAAACTGTTAGATGTCAATTAGTATATATAGTGAATGAAGCATGCCTATCTATATTTTATTTATAGTTTTGTTACCAAGTAGTTTTATAAAAAGTAATGTAATAATATAAATAAACTTAAAAATTCTTCAGAAACTAATTTAACCAGATAATGTTAAAAGTAATAGCACATAATGATATTATTATAAAACAAAAAAGTTAAAACAAATTTATTTTTAATTGATCATGACTTTTGCCATCCATTCTTTCAAGTCTTCCAGTCTCCTAAAGTATTGAAGTAAGTATTTGATCATTTGATCATCAGATGTAATGTTGTGTATATGTAATATTTTTATTGTAGTAATGTACACTCTAACTTCAGTAATAGTGAGACAAATAATTAATGTTTCTCTCATAATATTTGTCTCATAATATGAGTCAAACTCCTTGACTAGATAAAAAAGTAGATAGCACAATATTGGAATAGTACTAGTTGATAGAAAGGTTAAAGAAATAGAGATTATCATTAAGCTTAAAAGCTTTTTGTTTCAAAATTAGAAATTATCCTTAAACTCTGAAAAACTTATATAAACCAGTATATGACTAATTGACTCTGCACTCTAAAATGTAGTAAATATAAATGTATGTGGCTAACTATCACCAAAAAAGCTGTCTTACAATACATGTAGTTGAACATGTACTAGGAGGAAAAGTAAAAGCTGTATACTCTATTATATTTGACCTCTGCATAGAGGTCAAATATAACAACGAATTTATTCTAGCTAACATTCACATTGCAAAAGAAAAGTATATATATAATATATACCATGAATATACCAAGCTGAAAATCTCTTTACAATTTCTTACATACGTAATAACTTGTTAATTTCCAAGGCCTTGATGATATGTTATGATTATGTATATACAGAGTCATTGAGAGGAAGAGGCAGTGACAATTCCCAGGACCCAACCAATTGCAAGAAAGGGTGCCTTAAAGTACCACAAAAATACAAATGTCATCTTGTCAGATCTCATGTCACATATGTATCTATAAACTCTACACTGACTCTGTCACATGATACACATTTTTATATAATAAAAGATATATAAGATTATTGTCAGATATTTTTATCACTTCTATTGTATAATTGTAAAATTTCATCCAAAAACCATCAATATTACATCCATTGGTAAATATGCATACATATATAGTAATACAACTGATGTAAATATAGTATTTTCCAAACATCGTAAATAGACTTTTTTTTCCCCTGTGTATATACATGTAGTAGAACTGTTAATATAATATTTTAAAGTAAGAAAGATTCCATCAATTAACTAGAATGTTCATTAGCTATATTTTATACACAGATCTGTTGACAGCCCATGAGACAAGTTATATATACTGAGGAAAGCTAGGGATCTTAATCCTTAATTTCAATGTTTAAAGAAAGCATGCATAGAAATTTAACCTGATCTAGCTATTCAATAAACAAAAATATCTCAGCAACAATTGCAACTTCAATTATATTAAAATATTGCCTGTACTGAAATTATTCACCCAATATCATTCATTAAAACAATGATGTTGGAGTATATTATTAGGGCGTGGTCAGTAAAGTTGAAGTGGGCGTCAACACAAGCCTGTTTGAGTCCAAACTGTATCCTATAAAACTGTCTCAGTATGGCGACTAAAGATGGAAAAAAGATGTACTTTGTAAGTTAAATGACTCAATAATAGTTAGTAATATGTTCTAATGACTCTATCTATCGTATAAAGTTGGTAATAGTTATAGACTCAGATCTGACTTTTAATTAGTTTGTCATTGGCACTCCTTTCACTTAGAGAGGAATTGTCCAGTAGCACATACATATATTAAGTCCATTCTATTGATGGTTAGTACATCATTTCTGGACACAAGATGTGGGTGTGGCATATATACTTCACCAGTAAACACTATCCTCTTATCTTTATTGTTTCTAGCAGTGATATTCATTTTTGAGGTGTTTGATCCAAACTCACATACCTTAAATACATTGTTATTTTTCTTAGCATTATTTTATGATATTATTATAACAATTTATTTGGTAGGTCTAAATATTTGTGGTATTATTTAATGATATTCATGAGAAAAGAATGTACTAATTAACTATAGCAACATAAATTGTGACAGAACAAACATGTTACCAGACTCTTCCTCTCTAATCAAAGGGACAGCAATGATAGACTAGCTTTTGGTATCAGTTTTAAATGAGTTTAATGATGACTTATAGTAACCTGGTGGAGTTAAGGATGTTTAAAAATCAGTGACGAAACATCAAAGCCTTTTTTTAATAATTAAATTTCAAGTGAATATTTATACCTGCCCTTTGACTGTTTGCTATTTCAATTATGATAGAAGGGTTAAAATAATGCTGATATCATATTCTCCTGTTGTAGAGTTTTTCTAGCTAGTCACATCTATATTTATCATACACAGTGATCCTGACCCTTAACTTTCATAAGGACCAAACCATACCTGACTATATCTATAGTTATATATTTGTGACCTAATTTGCAAAAAGGGACCACTTCTGTCAAAACATTTGGGACCTGATTTTGAAAAAAAAACTGTAAAAACATATAAAAAACAGTTTTTGCATTCATATAGAATAGTTATGCATATATTATACAACTGTAACTATGTATAAAAACTGATTGAGTTTTTTAATGGTAGTTTGTTCACAAATGAGGTCACAAACGTTTTTTGACAGAAGTGGTCCATTTTTGCAAATCAGGTCACATTTAATTGTCCTCTTAAAGTTGCTTGGCAGTATGCGTGTGTGTCTAAAAATAGTAACATTTCTAGTGTGTAATAAGTGAAACATTTCACTTAACTTGTGTGGAGGTTCATGCTCCTCTTTCTTCTACTTTTTCTATCATTATAAACTCTTGTTATTAACTTATTATATGTTAATGGCAAACATGATGATGCCTTGTGTACTACTGATATGAGTGTGCATTATTTAGAGTATGTATGTTAGTTTATATACCTACTATAATTATATAATGTAGTTATTATTTTATATGTACATATTATAATAGACAATAGTGTGTCTATATTAATTGTCTGTTGTACTTATGACATCACAAACTGTTACTCATTACATGTACTATATAACTTAATATCATATACTAATAGAAGTTTATAGATATGTTTATAATAATTGAAAATTATGACATCACTATAATTATAACATGACTAATTAATAATATGTGGTTTATTTCTATTGAGTTATATAATGAATTACTTTATAATAATGTGTTCCTCTTCCTTAGGACACTGGCCTATATGTAGCTGCACGAGATGGTAATATAGCAAGAGTAAAGAAAGCAATTGAAAATGAAAATATTCATGTTGATGCCAAATCTGTAAGTAATGTCATTATAATCACATTACAATACTTATATTATTTAATGGTAACTTTAATTGTACAATAATTACTAGTAATATTGTTATTGTATAAATTGTATTTTAAGTGTATACAAAGAAAAAGTACTTATTATTGGAAGTAGAAAATAAATTAATAACCAGAGAATAGAAATGAAATGAAATTATTAAGTTAGTCAACAACAACTTTTAAAGTAGTATTAGATCATTGTGTTCATAATAGTGTCTGAGGTCCAACTGATGTACAACTGATCTAGTGTTTTCATGAAGTGTGTTAAATACATTTTGTTACACATTTTGAATTTGATTAGAAGTGGGTGTGGTTAAAGCCCTGTCTACCAAATAGGCTTACCTTGAAGTTGTTTTATATATACTCATACTAATTACATTGTAGTTGGTAACTCTGGCTTGTAATAATAATATTTGGTGGATTAAACTGTAATATGATAGTTTAATTTTGATGTAATAAAATTTGACTATGTTCTTCTGTTAACAAATGAACATTCCTTGAGTATATTGATCCTGACTTTTTTGAGAAACATTTGAAGAAAGTGTGTTCTATACTCTGTCCGAGTTGAGAAGAGCCCCTTTATTAAAAAAAGATGTTTTATGCATGGCATATAAGATGAGGTATTTCCTATTAAATGCAGTTAGCACTGAAGTACATTTTAAGTTTTATTCATTATTTGTTCACGTGCATATCTCTCGTGTTCACACGTTTGCTCTCGTGTTCGTGAAGATGCCTAAGAGAAAGAGACTGAGATCACATACAAAGGAAGTTGTTGCAAGTGTCTATGAATGTTCGAAGAACTCAACAGGTGTAAACAGACTCAAGATCTCTGAAACAACATCTGTTAGTTGATGATTTTGATCGTGAAGCCATTAGATGGAAAATCTACTACCTCTATCAGACATTCTCAGTATTCCTTCTTTGTTAAAAGGTTTTTTTTTAGAACCTTGGTGGCTTTATAGCTGCCTTAAATTGCGAAAGACAATATCTGGTTATTATTTTAATAATACTAATTGTTATAATAGAACATCTGTTCATATAATTAGAAGTGTAATTTAGAATTTTCATATGACAGATGACTGAATTCTCAAGCTGAAAATTGTTATTTATTAAATCTTCGACAGTGTGCAATTTAAAGTATGTCAAAGGTATGCCATTGAAAATATATGGAGTTTTCTAGTTTGCTACTTTCTCGTGACATTAGAGAGCCAATTTTTATATATAAATGCGCGTTTGTAAGATCAATCGATTGGTGCAAGTCCACGTTGATAGCACGTAAAACGACAAAGTTATTCACATGTCTGGTGGCTCTTCTCAACTCGGACAGAGTATAGTCATTTTCTGTACTATATCGCTTGAAAGTGTTCTTAACTCCACCCTCTACATGACAAAAAATTAATACTGGTTGAATAAAATTTGATGGTTAATCTAAAGATTTGACAACACTTAATTTATTGTCAAATTATCTTATATTAAATTAATGATGTGTTAATTTATAATAATTGTATGTTTATTTTCAAATCATATATGTACTTTGATAATAACTATAATATGAGTTATTATTATATTGTGTACTTAATATATCACATATAATGATGTATCATTTATATCTCTTTGTTCAGGTTGTTTCACACATGCTACATGCAGCAAGTATTGGAGGACATGAAGGATTAGTTATCTATCTCTTAAGTATGGGAGCAACTGTGAACATTCAAGATGATGTAAGTATAGATATTTACATTGTATAGTATATATCTCATGTATTACTTAAAACTGCTGTCAATGCTTTAGTTATTTTGTCATAGCCAATATACAGAGTTCTAAAGCTATAGTTTATTATGAAGGTTAATAGTTAATTCTTATATTTCTGGTTTTTATTATTCCTATGTTTAAAACACTGTCCTTGAATGGTTACCACCTTTGAATGCCTCCCCCCCTCCCTCTTGACCCTCAAATTTATCATCTGTCCCTTTCCATTTATGATATTATTAAAATTTAAAGACAGAACAGTCTATATTATCTACATGTATTTATACTAAATCACAAGAACTCATGATCTAACACAATATTAACTGTAATATCATTAGTCATAGATGAGAACTTAGGTTTAATTGTTAACAGCTCTGTAATACAGTTAAACTCATTTACTGTTACTCTAAATAAATTAATTGATTACTTTATATAGTTTATTTATATTGTATATAATAAGTATTAGACATTAAGAAGTAGTAATATATCACTACAGTCATGTAGTTAATTATGAAGATTCTATTTAATGTCTCATTAATTAGACAAAAAATTTAATGGGCCTGTATCTGTTGCTATGAAATTTATAAGATGACAATATTTCATATCACATCATGTCCTTTATAAGAAGTCATTTGTTGAAGTTCATTTATGTTATTTCCATAATAATCAAAACAATATATATATATTGTTAACAATTTTAAATGTATTTAGTAGTCATGTAAACTTAAATGATCATGAACATGTTACAACAACTAATCTATTTCAATAGTTGTAGTAATTTGTCTCTAACTTGTACAAGTCTGTACATACATTGTATATTGATCACTAAAGTATTTAAATTAGGAAAGCAGAAGCTTTTTCTGATGGAGCATTTAAGACAAAACTACAAAATATCAATATTTAATATTAGTGGTTATTAGTATTCCAACTCACATGTAATAATAAAGTGGCTATGTTGTATGAATACTTTTTAATCAACTCCTCTTCATTAGTCGTAGCAAACCTTGAAGACTATCCCAAAAGGTCCCACCACTTGATTCTCCATTATATGAAAAATTAGAGCACAGGAGATTGGCTGTCCCTAGCTATTGTGTATATTAGCATTGAATTGCTTCATCCAAATAATTAGAATAATTGTTTATCATTGATAGAAGAAATCAATGTCCTTAGATACATAGTTAATAATAGATAATAAATAGTTTTAGGACTAAATTTAATTGGTGACAAGAATGAAATCCCTCCAAAGAATGTGATTATTTCTTATTGAAAAATAAGTTTTTAAAAAGACACAACATAACACTAGAACAAGATAAAAACATAACAGAACAGAATAAAAAGCAAAGATTCATGTTAGTTTGTAGAAGCCAGAGTGTGTGAAATGCTGTCTAGTTCACATGATATACCAGGCCATCTAGCTTTTTATAAATCTGCTGCTGTTTTTTTATATCTCTACCTGCTAGCTCCCTACACACAGAAGCATATGTATATGTTATATACTGAGGTTGAGGTAGATAGATGATTTATACACTGATGACTGTAGGTCAGAAATGTATAAAGATGTAACTAATGAGACCAAAGAGTATTTACTGGACATGTGACCTATGTTGTTACCAATCAAGAAAGCTTACATTTTAAGTAAGAAATAAGTATTCTCATTACAATTTGTTTGTTACTTTACAATATTCATGGACATCATGCCCCCATCCCCTACTTGTTAGTTGAATTAGCAAAGATTAATAGAAAGCTTACCATAGTTACTTGCTAGTGTTAGAAATCCCCCCCCCCCCCCCCCCCCCCCCCCCCCCCCACCCCCCCCCCCCCCCCCCCCCCCCCCCCCCCCCCCCCCCCCCCCCCCCCCCCCCCCCCCCCCCCCCCCCCCCCCCCCCCCCCCCCCCCCCCCCCCCCCCCCCCCCCCCCGGATTATACTCATTTCACAAAATTTTTAGTTTTCAAACATGACATGGACAATTGAAGCACTGCTAGTGTTAGACCTTTGTTAGCCCCACCCCCTACTTTGATATTTAGTTGAATGTTGCACTGATTAACATAGAGATTTCAATCTTCTGTGTATAATATATAAGCAATAGTTTAGTTAATGTATCTAAACAAGGATTATACTACAAAATGTCATTTGAAAATTTTATTGTGTTTTCTAGTATTAAATTCTATCAACTGGAAAATTGAAGCACTGCCCCAAATAGTTTTAAGGGGCTAACATTCCTAAGGGGGTAGCTTTGTGAGACTATCACATGAAATTTATTATTTATTTGTTATCAGTTGTAAAGTGTATATATAGTACATATACAGCACTTTGTAACATGACATATTGTTTATCAGGTCTGTGTATAATATATAATGTCAAAGTGTTTTTACCACTTAATGTATATACACATGTACTACATGTGATATAACTATATAATGTGTAGTTTGTACTTATCTATATGTTGTGACCTTTATTTCTATTATTGACAGTGGGGACAAACTGCTCTACATTGGGCCTGTATGAATGGACATACAGGTATTGCCCAACTATTAATTTCAAGTGGTACTAACATTGATATTACTAATAAGTTTAGTAGTGACAACAAGTGATTACATTTTGTAAACACATTAATGACAGTAATAGTTATGGGTTTGTCATATATAAACAAGTAATTAATTTGTAAGTGGTACTTGATAAATACTTCACAGCACATAACATCATGATAGTCTGTATATTTTAGTAAAAGGGATCATCATATATGAGTACATCTAAAGTACCACACATGTCCAACTAATCATCTGACAGTCAGTGCTAGTTACTAACTATAGCCTATGAATTACCTGTTGTCCAACATGCCTTTACACAAATCCACTATATACCTGTATGCTAGTATATACTATTAGTTATTGTATATTCTCTATAGTGACTATAATCATACCAAGGTTTTTCTAGTATGACAAGTAACTTGAAGGAATTAGAGTGTTCCTTGATGTATACATTCACCATAGTCATTGATATTTTTATTCCTGTACAAGTCTACAGTTACTGTAGTACTATCATTGCATGTAGGTAGTAGTATATACTGTATAGCTTAAATGAAGGAAGCTCCTAACAGGATTAGAATTAGTAAAAATTATCATTGGCTGTCTCTCACATTAAGAGTTTCCTTTAAAAGGACTAAAAACTACATTTTACTAGCATTGTCTGGACAGTCAATTTAGTATAATTGATGTTATAGTATGAGCACTTAAAACAAGAGTACAAAGTGTTTAATTGTTTGTGGTTAGTAATGTTCCAACCCACATGTAATAATAATGTGGGGTATATTAGAATTGGTAAGTCCTAGAAAATATTTATGGTACATCTCTAAGGAATGTCCAATTTCATATCTACTGTATATAACACACTCCTTAATATATGTACATGTAATTGAAATAATAAAAAAGACATTCTATGTCTAAACCACTTTCTTTATCATCATTACATTAGCCCATAGCTTTATCCTGTGATGTTATTATAAGGTTATTGATCAATGTCATAGTCAGGCCTAGATATGCATGGGTTAATTTAATGGTTGCCCAGGCAACTCTTTGATACAAGACAATTTGCAAATCAAATTTCTTTACATCAACTTGAATCAATTATTTTTTTGGCAAAGCTAGTTGTTCCATCTAGGAAACAAAGCAGTTTACTTATATTTACAAGTAATAACATATGACAGCAACTTTTGTTTTGACATAAAAGATTACTTGTATTGCTTAAAACTGCTGTCATAGCTTTAGCTATCATATTATAGCTGATATACAGAGTTCTAAAGCTATAGTTTATTATAAAGGTTAATAGTTAATTCTCATATTTCTGGTTTTATTATTCCTATATTTTAAAACACTGTCCTTGAATGGTTACCACCCTTGAATGCCTCCCCTCCCTCTTGATATGAATTAAACACATCAGCTATGTAGTACATATGAAACAATTAATAAACAACACATCCACAAAAAGTTACTTCACAAATTATATGACATATCTTGTTTCTTGACCAATCATAAAAATTAGGATCCTCAAATTTATCAACTATATAGCCTTTCCATTTATGATATTATTAAAATTTAATAAAGAGAACCAGTCTATATTATCTACATGTACCTTGTATTTATACTAAATCACAAGAACTCATGATCTAACACTTATTAACTGTAATATCATTCAGTCAATAGATGAGAACTTAGGTTTCATTTTATAACAGCTCTGTAATATAGTTAAACTCATTTACTGTTACTCTAAATAAATTAATTGATTACTTTATATAGTTATTTATATTGTATATAATAAAGTATTAGACATTAAGAAATAGTAAATATCACTACAGTCATGTAGTTAATTATCAGAGCTATGAAGATTCCATTTAATGTAGTGGAAGAAATGGACATTCTTATTTACAATTTTGTTTTTCAATACATGACAAGACTATTCTGCTAGTGTTAGACCTTTGTTAGCCCCACCCCTACTTTGATGTTTAGTTGAGTATTGCACTGATTAGCTAGATATTCCAACTTGTCTTGATAGCAATAGTTGTTACTTCTTAACAAAGGATTATATTACGAAATGATAGAAAATTTTTTAGTTAGTATTAAATTTTATTAACTGGAAAATTGAACCACTGAAATGATCTTATGAGGCCTTCCTAAGGTGCTAGACTCATGAGGCTATAACTGAAATTTATTATCAGCCCACTCATCATTCATCAGTTTCATTCATTAAATATCAGTCTTTGCTTGTTTGACACTTTCATGAGATTTGTCTTCAATATATAAACAGCTTGAGTTGTGTAAATTTTGATATTGTTGACCTATTTATTTATTACTAATCATTTTAAATTTTCATATGTTTTGTGACCTGAAATGGAGCATTCTGATTGGTCAATTAAGGCATAAAATGGTACAAATATATATAAAATATGATGTTAACTAACATGATAGTATCATATTATAACTGTAGCCAGTGGTAAGGGTTCAGCAATTTAGTGCTTTTATGATGTAGCAATTATAGTATATATTAGATATGATGATAGCCTGTGTCCTGAACAATAGCTATCTAGTAACAGGTACATAGTATTAAATAGTTTATATACCTATCAACCTAATAAGGAATACATACCAACTCATTTAACTTTACTTTACATATTAATGTTTTAGTACAACCATAGGTTTACAGTACATTGTAGCAGTAAGTATAATATGTATATTATAAGGTGTTAATAAGGACCAGGTACATCAACTTATGTTTGTTATCAGTTGTAAATGTATGTATAGTACATGTACTTTTGTAACATGACATATTGTTTATCCCTTACTTCCAAATGACGAGTATACTTGTCATTAAAAAACGATGTTACCCCCGCAATTCCCAATGACGAGTATACTCGTCATCTGCTTTATACTAAGTTAGGCGCTCTAGTTTTGCTTCGTGGAGGCTACTTTTTTAGTTAGACGTGCTTCAGGCAGCTGTTTGTTTTCAAGGTAGAAGTACAAAAAGTAGCTGCTGTGTCTCTTCGATCTTGCTTTCAGACTATCTATACTTGAAACTCATCTTTGTGTATCTTGATTATCAAGGGCGTTACTCGATCAAAGGTAAGTGTGAAACCACAAAGTAAACAAGGAGCTATTCATTATTATCAGTTCACAATAATCATTAAAATATAAAACAATAGTATACAGTACACTATTTATATAACAGACTACTGTTATGGCTGAAGGCAGTACTAGACCCTGTTATACTGGTGTTGAAGTATTGAACCTGCTAGACATTGATGGTGAGGATGGTGGTTTTGATGAATACTGCTTTGAAGGTAGTGATGATGTATTTGAAGACATCATTGATGAATTCTATGATCATGATGAACTTGATAGGTAACAATTCAACACAAATAATGATACATAATTGATATAACTACAGTGATAATCCTGGAACTTCTGATGATATCAAATCCAATACTGATACCCATGTCGAACTTCAACCAGATCTAGCTGAGCTCAAGTAAATAAAATATTATATATTTAAGAGCAATATGGAGTATTTACATTTCTTCATTGTATTGAGTTACTAAGTATTTGGGTATTAATAGATAATATTAATCCTGTAGTGCTGAGACTGTTACTGGTCTACTGACCTTAAAGATATCAAATTTGATTGTTTTGTCTCAGAAAAACCTGTTGGACCTAAACAACCTCTCTTCATCTCTATTAAATATATTCCTTCTCTACAAGAGACATTCTTCAAATATTGTTGATGAAACAAATACCTATGCAAGATTATGCCTGAAACTCTAAGGTGTCGGTTGATGACATGTTAGCATACAGGGATTTATGTTTTGATGGGGTTAGTACAATTACCTTCAATCAGTGATCAAGCGAGATCCTGTTGTTGACCAACCAATTGCAAGCAAGATATCTAGAATCGCTTCTTTGACATCCACGCTATATTTCACTGACAACAGTATCTTCTCACACATGGCATGGCTTTGGGAAAGTCACCATTTTCATTTAAACAAGTTCTCTTCTTTATTTACACCAGGAGAGACCAAAGCATCGACGAAAGCAATGATACCTTTCAAAGGCCACTCCAGCATGAAACAGTACACGCCCAAAAAGCCAATCAAACGTGCTTTAAGGTCTGGATGTGTGCTGAGTCTAAGAGTGGATACGTCTCTGAATTTGATGTTTACACCAGTAAAAAAGGAGACAGAGTGGAGAGAGGGTCTAGGGCATCAGTTGTGATGAATTTAACTAAGAAAATACAAAACAAAAATCATCACATATATTTCGATAACTTTTTTACCTCTATAAATTTACTGCTAGAGTTACAACGACAGAGCATATATAGCAATGGCACCATGAGAGCTGATCTGAAAGGTTTTCCAGCAGATTTAAAAAGTACATCAAGAAGGGTCTACCAGAGCGGGGACAACATATAGCTGTACAGTGTGGAAACCTTGTTGTCACTCTATGGCAAGACATCAAGCCATTTTTTTGTTTATCCACAAACGCACATCCAAACAAAACTGAATCCGTCACAAGGAAGAAAAAGGATGGTACACTGATAAGTCTTCCTTGTCCTCAGTCAGTTGTATTGTATAATGAACACATGGGTGGAGTCGATCGTAACGATCAGTTGTGAGGATATTATCATGTAAGATTGAAGTGTTTGCAAATATTTTAAATACATATTTTGGTGTCTTTTTGATGTCACTATCACAAATATGTTCCTGTTATGTTGTGACTATACTAACTTCCCCATATAACACCACAAAAGAGTTTTCGAGTAGATCTTGCAAAAGAGCTAATTGGCAATTACAACTCTAGGAAAAGACTAGGACGTCCATCTACAACATCAGTCAAAAAATTTTTGGCCAACGTCACTTTCCAGTACGTGGAGTTGAGCGTGTTCATCATTGTTACTATTGTAGCCGATACTGTCAAAGACGTCGAGAAACCGTTTGGTACTGCCAGGACTGTCAGTTATTTCTTTGTCATAATGGTCGAGAAGATGACTGTTTCTGCCTTTATCATTACGATTTATGGTCCTGCAGCTGATCCTAAGAAATATAAAGCTAATCATCAAGTATTTTAAGTCATCAAATCTTATAAATCATGTATATATATTTCAACAATAATCATTTATATAAAAGTAAAACATTAATAATAACAGTTTTAAGAAACAACTCACCATCTTATCAATCAATTTGAAAAATAAATAAGACTTCTAAAACACCTCCAACATCAAGATAATAGAAGTAGAATGCAAAACGAAGTAAAAGAAACGTCCTAAGGGCAAAATAATTTGGTAAATTACCGTATATGCCCACGCATAGAATTTGGCAGGTAAAGGGTTATCAGGTCTGTATATAATATATAATGTCAAAGTGTTTTAGCACTTAATGTATACACATGTACTACATGTATATAACTATATAATGTGTAGTTTGTACTTATCTATATGTTGTGACCTTTATTTCTATTTATTAACAGTGGGGACGAACTGCTCTACATTGGGCCTGTGATAATGGACGTACAAGTATTGCCCAACTATTAATTTCAAGTGGTACTAACATTGATATTACTGATAAGGTTAGTAGTGACAACAAGTGATTACATTTTGTAAACACATTAATGACAGTAATAGTTATGGTTTTGAACAAGTAAACAATTTTAAGTGGTACTTGATAAATACTTCACAGCACCTAACAACATGATAGTCTGTATATTTTAGTAAAGGGATCATCATTCATATATGAGTACATCTAAAGTACCACACATGTCCAACTAATTATCTGACAGTCATGCTAGTTACTAACTATAGTCCTATGAATTACCCTGTTGTCCAACATGCCTTTACACAAATCCACTATATACCTGTATGCTAGTATATACTATTAGTTATTGTATATTCTCTATAGTGACTATATCATACCAAGGTTTTTCTAGTATGACAAGTAACTTGAAGGAATTAAGGTTTCCTTGATGTATACATTCACCATAGTCATTGATATTTTTATTCCTGTACAAGTCTACAGTTACTGTAGTACTATCATTGCATGTAGGTAGTAGTATATACTGTATAGCTTAAATGAAGGAAGCTCCTAACAGGATTAGAATTAGTAAAAATTATCATTGGCTGTCTCTCACATTAAGAGTTTCCTTTAAAAGGACTAAAAACTACATTTTACTAGCATTGTCTGGACAGTCAATTTAGTATAATTGATGTTATAGTATAGCACTTAAAACAAGAGTACAAAGTGTTTAATTGTTTGTGGTTATAATGTTCCAACCCACATGTAATAATGATGTGGGTGTATATTAGAATTGGTAAGGTCCTAGAAATATTTATGGTACATCTCTAAGAATGTCGAATTTCTTATCTACTGTATATAACACAACTCCTTAATATATGTACATGTAATTGAAATAATAAAAAAAACCATTCTATGTCTAAACCACTTTCTTTATCATCATACATTAGCCCATAGCTTGATCCTGTGATGTTATTATAAAGGTTATTGATCAATGTCATAGCCAGGACTAGATATGGACGGGTTAATTTAATGGTTGCCCAGGCAAACTCTTTGATACAAGACAATTTGTGAATCAAATTTCTTTACATCAACTTGAATCAATTATTTTTTGGCAAAGCTAGTTGTTCCTTCTAGGAAACAAGGCAGTTTACCTTAGTAAGACTTCATTTAAGGATACAATCTATAGTATTATTGTCATGCCTCAAATCCAAGCAAGAGACTGACCACTTCCATCATGAGTAGTTAATTATATTTTGAAAATCTTGTTTCACTTTGTGTTTTGTACATGATCCTCATCATATTAGACTGTCTGATGCTTACTATTGAGTATTTGTGAAAATTGTCTTAAAAAATGGAATTGACTGCAAAGAGAGGGCAGGGAAATTGATGACAGATTCACCTTAATAGAATAAATTGCTTTACATCAAATATTTTGTAAACTGTTGCCATAGTAACTGGTATTGTGCTATTGATAGAAACTTATCCAGTTTGCAGTTGTTCTAAATATGTATCAATTAGTAATAATGTAATTTTAATTCTCACTTTAATTGTTAAGTACAACAGTTCAAGTCAATGTATTATAATATATATGTCATGTATTATAGATAATGTTTGTATACATATATCATGTACATGTACATTTATAACACATACATATATAGTAATTGTGTTAATCTCTGTTCTAGCTTTATTTGAAATCATTTGTGATTTATTCATGTTATTTTAGGATGGCAAGAAAACCATTTGTATAATCACAATAAAGACATGCTCAGTTAATTAAGTGAGTGGTTTATTGAAAGTAGGTGGTTTATTGTGTTAACTTTTCACATAATACTGTATACAAAACTGTGACCTATATATTTTACCAAATGAAAGTATCATTACAGTTATCACAATGTTAGTACCATTTTTGTGTTATTAAGGAATAAATTTGTATTTATTAGTCAAAAAACCATATTTAATTTGTATGCTGAGTTAATTTTATTTTTTGTGCATTGGATGATTCACAAAAAAAACTGGTAGTCTGTAGTTTCTGTTATTACCCTCTTGCTCACTGCTTGTGTGAGGGTAACTTAGTACTTGGTTGTGGTGTGTGTGTGGTTGTCCATCTGTTAGCTGACATGCACTTTGAACTGCTCCAACTCTCCAACAACGTGTCTACAGATACACTGCTTGAATTAAATAGAAATGGTAAAGTTAGGTACTACCATGTCGTTTTAGATAAAGACTGTCAACTAATGACAAACCCTTGAAAAGGTCCCATAAAGATATTTCTTCAAAAAGCACAGACAAAGACTGAGCATGTATTTGGCTCCATTAACAAGCCCACTGTTGGCACACAATACTACAATTTTGAATGTTGGAATTTTTTTCTTAAAATATTTTGTTTTTTGAAGTTATGGCCAAATTTAGTTTATCAGTCTTCTTTGCCAACTGGTTGTAGCAAAAAGTAGGATTTATCTAGAAGGAGCTATTGCTGTCATTAGGAATAAATCTATTAAATGCTACAAAAGCTACACAAAGTCTACAAGATAGACAAGTTAGCAAAGAAAAGTCTTACAAACTCACTTGACTCTGACTGTCACAGACATTTGCCACACATATAGTTTGAACATTTATCCATAGTCTCGCGTAGACAACTCCTATTTTATTTAAAACGCAGTGGCTAACCGCCGGCAGCCGGATCACGATTTTTGCCCATGCACTAACCGTCCGGGTTAGCATGATATACGGACGTAAGCGGGTCAGTATTTAGCAATGATGCAACATGTCTCCGTCCTCGATGGTGACGTTTTTATATTATTAAAGAAGGGGCCGATCACACTAGACTAATTATCTACTACCTGCATCGACTGGATAAGGTAACAAAATGTTCATACAAATCTTGTTTGCTTATTTTCTTCTAGTAATTATTAGGAGTTCTCATGCAGTGTTATGCAGTGTTAGTATGGCTATTGTTAACAAACATAACCTCACTACAGTAACTGTAGGTGAGGGTTCTAAACACTTTAGTGCTTTTTCTTTACAGTATGCTAAGTCCTAATAATTTACTCACAGTTTCATCTTTTGTGATATTTTTATTTGAAGTATTATTAGCAAGTTCTCATGCAGTGTTAGTATGGCAATTGCTAACAAACTAACCTCACTACAGAAATTGCAGCGAGGTTCTACACTTTAGTGCTTTTCTATAATGTATGCTGAGCTAGTAGTTTACTCAACATTTCATCTTTTGTGATATAAGTGATGTTTTAGGCATGATTTTCTACCTTGTTTACATATTATATGAGTAGTGATATATAATTGACATAATTGCATTATATAAATATTTTGCGTATTAAACTTTTACTATTCGCATAATTACTCAAAAAAATTTTAAAATTTGTTTTGTTCTGTAATAAATTAGGTTTCACAAATCATTTCACTACAAAATGTTTTCATAACTAAATTTTATTGTTACTATTAAAATTATGCAAAAGTTGATTTCTCATTAGCTAGGTTTACTAAAACACAAAAAAGAAAAAAGAATTTGTGACATATATACTTGAATCTACATTTTAAATATGACTCCTTATATTTTCATACTTTCTTCCATTATAGAATATGTTCCAGTGTTCAAAAGCGGACTACATGAAGGCTTTGTGTACATTACAAGTCTAAAGTTAGGTCCCTTCTTGGCCACCCTGTGTTGGAAAAACTGCATTTAAAAATCTTTCTTTTCAATTGGCCTGCCCCAAAAAAGCATCACAGTACAGTCATATCTACTCGTCCCATTCGTGCAGTAGAGAGGAGTGGTAGATCAGAAGGGAAGGCAAAATATGGCTTCAAATTACTGAAGTGGAGTTGTTTAAAATGTCTCAGATTGCAATCGAGATCTAGCTGCTCAGAAGGTGCTGCATATATTAGATCAAAACAAAAATCAAGTGAAGCTTCTGCTAATTTTTCTGTCCCAACACGTGAGCCAGATAAATTTCTACATGACACCAGCAAAAGATACCAAGTTCTCTGATGTTTCAACCACATTATTGCCTTACTCTTCACCTGATGCTGTGGAAGAGGATGTACCACAACCTAAACCACAACTAGATTCTTCCTACTACTCAAAGGATATACTTGATCTACTTGTAAAGCGTAAAAAGTCAGAGGAGCTTCATAGGTCAACATGGATACATGTTCTTGATAGCGGGGGTCAAACCTCAATTTGCTGATATATCAGATTTTTTCTTCTGGTAAGGCATACATGTCATCCTTACAAAGTTAACAGAAAGCCTTTTAGGATAAGCCTCAGTTTTGCTATTCACTGAATGGCAAGTTTGCTTCAACCAACCCAATGAGCTACAAATGACCAACCTTGAGCTTATAGAAAATTTTGTGTGTTCCAATTGTCTCTTCTAAAAATATAATGGCAGCAAAGGGAACAGACAGTTGTAACCTCCAAACCCTTTTTGTAATAGTTGGTACATACCTTGATCAGCTTAAAAAAGGCACGAGCTAATAGATATTTGAAAGAAAGACAGTCTTAGCCACAAAGGAAAGAAATGCTTTTCTCTGCCTTACAAGAGTTTAGAGGTCACTTTATAGTTCCAGGATAGATGAAGAAAGGAGCTTATTTTTCCAGTAGATAATTTACTGCTGGTGGAGTATGAAGAAGGATATCTTCAGCCATACGTCAACGAATCATTCTCTCTGTCTAAAGTAGGTGTTGGCTTTATTTTTCCTTCCAGTACCAGATTTCGTTGGTATATGTTTGAGTTTTATAGTGAGTGAACAAGCATTCCAAAGAAAACATGGTATCATCTTCCTTTGACAATTGTTGTTGACATTGGTGGTCAACTGGGTATGGATGTAACGTGAGGTGGAAGAGTGTGTACCTTTTTTGACTCTCTAAGTCTGTTCCTTATTATCAACCAAGTCCCTGCCAAACATTATCTTTACTAATCCTCAATATCTTTTAGATTTCACTCTCACACTTTTAGTAAGGTTCTCATTTGTTGATATCTGTTAGAGGAAATATTACCAGATGAACAGCTATCAACTGGAAAGTCAACGTTTGCTTCGTGAAGATGGCATCTTTGAAGATTCACTTCTTGATAAGCGCTCCCTCTCTTCACTTTCATTCCTCCTATGTTCTCAATTTAGGATAATTTTCTTGAGTTACTTGTGTTATCTATGACTTATTGCTCTCCTCTTCTACAGCTGATCATGTGAGGGTATTTTATGCCAATTGTGTGTGGCCCCTATGTAAGAACAGATGAGGATTAAAGCAGTGTACATGACTTCATGTGTCTCCCTATGATCCTGAAAAAAAAATTTTTAGCAGTAAAGTAGTCCCATCAGGTATGTTACATAACCATATACAGTGTTGTATGCAAGTGCCAATTTGTTTCCTGTGTTCATTTTAACTTGCATTTTTTATGGATATTTTAAACTAATATTTAGACTTTATAGTATTCACGTATTCTAAACTTTATTGTGTTGTGACTCAGTTAGAAGTTATTGTGTCATTTTTTGACTTTTTAAAAATTACTTATAGTATATTATGGCTTACATTAAAATCAGTGAATACAAGGATGTAAAAACTTTATACATTTAATTGGGCTTCAATACAATTAAAAAACTAGATAATTCTTGTCTCTGTTGTTTTATAGGTTACCATTTTCATGCTATTGTACGTGTCACCTATTAGGTAGGAAAAGATAAACCAATTTTTCAGTTAACACGGATGGATCAAAGTACGTTTGAGGACACAACTGTCGATATGGGAGTTAAAAACTACATTCTGATGATCTTTCTTGGCGCAATGTCCCTACTTGTAGACAACTTTTAGAGCATTGAAGTCTATTTTACTGGTCTTGCCAGAGAAGTGTCCTTTCTGTTCGTGAAGCTATTGAAGAAGCCATAGGATACCTGCACTGACCTGTCTATATGAAATAAAGACGTGAAGATATAGCCAAACTTGGGCAGGCAGGCAGAACATCGTAAAGAGGAGGCAAGCTACTGGTGTATGTCATCCGTCATGATAAGAATCGTCTCCTGGCCAATGCTTATGTTGAATCAGAAATTGGCCTACTTTTATATAACTGATCACCCTGACAGCTCTCTGGCTTCTAATGGTAAGTGTATACATTAATAGATGTAGAGGATTTAGTGGGTATATTCTGATCATTGTTTTGATTTATAGATCCATTCTTGATTCTGCCTCCATTAACTCTTCTCTTGTAGATGCTCCACTGGGTAAGTTATAAAACTTTTATTTATGTATTTGTCTAATAATTAATTAACTTGTAGAACATGATCAGTTAGAGATTGTCCCTGTTATCACAAATAACTCGGATGCCTATACTAGGTAAAGAAACCTTCATTAGTAATTGATTAATTAATATGTATTTATGCTTTTAATAGACAAAAAGCCACGCTAGACTTGATCTCCAAAAGTTACTACGCTCCTTATTGAATATCAATGGCGAGTCATTGGAGAAGCTCTACAAATTAATTATGGGGCAATTAAGTCCCTTGATATAATCCCAGATACACTGATACACTTCGACTATCAGAGGTACTGCAGCTATGATTGGATCAGAAGCCAGCTTTTGTATCTTGGCGTACACATATTGAAGCAATTGAGAAAACCTCCTGTCAATAATTCTGCCATATCTGAAGAGATGCGTCACAATTTCTTTCTCAGCACAAATGTGTAATCTCAAGTTTACACTGATGATAAATAAATTAGTTTTTGTATCATCAGTTGTTGCTGTTTCTATTTTTCTAACAACTGAATTATACTTTTTTATAGTGTAATTAATTTCAATTAATTAATTGTATTTTCACAATTCCTTTTTAGTATGTCTTCTCAATTTCAAAATGTTAGGTATTGAAGAATGTCCACAGTAACAATGATAACCCAATGTATACTAATGATCACTTCAATTGTATTTTTAATACCAACATATTATATGTGATCACAAGAACGAAGTTTGCAGTTTATACAATAGCTATTGATCTGATAAACGTACATGCTTGAGTCCTTATTATGTGTCTGACCGTTGTCATGCATTAAAGCAGGCCTTAGAGAACATGAACATTATGAAAAGATAATTGGGTCCATATTGGTTTTGATAATTTGGTGGCATTGAAGGTATATCAAAATACCATATCCAGTCAATGGCTTCTATTTTAAAGGCTTGATTATGTGAGTATTACTCCATATATATTGTACATAACCATGTCAAAGTAGTTAGAGAAAAATAGTTGCTCATCGCAAGTATTGATAAGTCTGTTTGAAATATATAACACTGTTGAAGTTTGTGATAGAGTAACAACAACTTTCATTAATGGAAGTATGGTTATCTGTACTTCCAGATATAATGCAAACATTTCTACGTCAATTAAAACAATTTCAATACTTTAAAGATAATGTTTGAAATAATTTTGTGTTCTGTGATTCATACAGAAGATAAAAGAGAAAAACCAAATTTATTCGTGAGTTCTGAAGTAATCAATATTCATAGCTGAATTCTGATTTAAATAGAGCTATTAGAAAGCATAAAGCTAGAAAGATTCTTTAACAGTGTCGGTCCTGTTCTTTGTTAAAGTATTGTTGATAAATTTTCGGTTAAGGGAGTAGACCTGCACTCAGATAACACATCAAAAGTGACGCATATAAAAGGTTCTGCAAACAATCCTCTGTCTTTTATCACATACCATCCACCATGTGTAAAATTCCAGGATATGATCTGTAATATGTAAGCGTTGTGGCTGGTTTGAAAACAAATAGAAACAAAATGAAATAGTAAGTTTTAATATTGAACGAATACTTTTCCTAATTGTCACACAATCATAAAGAATGATAAGTAAGCTGCTAAACTTGCTAAGGTATTGTGGTAATAATATAGTTCTACGTTGTGCTTATGTAATTTGTTATGGTGATTGTACTTGCTATGAAAACACACATGTTGTTCAAAAGTAAGTATGTGAGGTGATTTGCTGTTTGCATAGAAAAATGACACACTGATACAATTCTTCACTGTAGGGTGGTAGAAAATCATTTGAAACAAAATGCATTTCATATTGTTTCCAAAAAATTGGAAGTTCAAAATAAAATTTTTTCAAATGCCAAAAATGGCCTGGTAGAAATCTCTTAAACAAGCAAAATGCGTAATGCATAAAAATTAAAAAGGGACATTATTTAAAATATCTGGTATGTGTTGGCATGTTGCAGAATAGCATAATGGTTTCCTTCAAATGTTTTGAAAATGGTACATAGAGTAATTCATCCCTGTTAAGGAAATTACTTTTAGTTAAACTATGATAATGTATGGATTAACAATTGTATTTGTTAAAATCTGGTATGTTGTTTTGGCATTGTTACCAAAAATTTCCCTCGTGTACACAAAATGCACAATTGTCAGTAGTTGTATAGTAATAAAAGTGCATTGATGGTAGTTTTTCAGCAGCTATATAATATGTACCATACTAGGATTGTTAAATCAAACCACATCCATGTTAATTTGAGGGGTAAAATTATAGGGAATGCAATGGATGTTGGGACTTGGAAATTTTGGCTGCAGCATTAGCTGTTATTCACTTTTCTCGTAATTAGATGAACAAGACATCTTATGTGGCTGAGCATTCTATTCCCAGTTTGCGAATGAATGTCACACAATACAATAAAGCCAGTCAATAATAGGGGCTACAAAATATCTATAAAATACTAAATCATATATGCCACTAGCTGGGCTCTATTGGATCCATTGCTTTGAATGCCAATGTCAAGTTGAAATAGCTTTCTACATTCCACTCTCTACATAAGTATCCTCACGCTAAGCTGCAGATCATTCATATATAGAGGAAGGAAGAAAGAAGATACGTTTTAGTAGTCAATGTGGCTAAACGATTAGTCGTAAAAGATTATCAAACTGTTCATGAATGTTAAGGCTGGAAAGTTGGATGAACTCAAAAACAGTGAATAAAGTCAGGTTTTGAAGAAACACGAAAGAAAACTATTTAGGCTCTTCTAGTTCTCTCTCACTATTCCTTAATTGAAGCAAGCACATCATGACATGTGATTTTTCAATTTTCGTTGGATCAATTTGAAGCCGTGATTGATATCAATTGTGGAGCGGATACCACACTTTTAGCGCCACAAATCAAAGTTTTCCTACTTATCCACTCTTAGTTATGAAAGCATAACTTCATTACCACCATTGGTAGAGGTGTACTAACGCATAACGTGAAGATGGTTGCAGTATCTAGTGTCTAAAGGTAATTCCCAAGCAGACATATTGGGCAAGTCTTACATGTTGCCGTACGTATGGGTGTCCTATCTGTTATGAAATCATCTTGTCGATAATGGTGTGGATATCAATACAACTAATACAAAAGGATGTACCACTAGATGAAGTTGGGCTAGGAATATACCCAGTAGAACTTTAAGAATATGATGAAAGTATGGAAAGGACAACAAAGATAACAGAAGATACGTGATGTGTATGATTTTTTAGTTTCAAATGGAGCTATATTCATTCCAAAAGATTAGAAGCTATACATATGCATGAAGCAGGCTCGTTTTGGAAGAATTGATTAATAAAGTTGTTATTTATCTATGGTCGTCTCCAATATCTCCACTGATCTACCAACCCCCCCCGTTAAGGAATATGTACCTGCCTTATATCTTGCTGGAGTTAATGGTACATGAACACATAATGAAATATGTGGATTAGAACGCGTCGGATATGCAAAAATGTAATGCATACCTTTTACTGGCAAGCTCTATGGGGCGTAATCTCAAATAAAAAAGAGTTATGGAAATTGGTATAGCAAGTTTAGTATGGTCTCAATCCTAAAAATGGTTATCCTCTTCCAATACCAGAGTATGACTATATGGAAGAATATTCAACACCCGGAGAAAGTGAAGGAATGTTGGGAAACAAAGTTCGTATGTTTGGCCCATATGAGTCAGCATCTTATGATAAGAGAACGATGTTAGGTTACGCTATTTCTTGTAGAATCTATTTTAAGATGTGATTCGAGGTTCAAGCTCATAATCACAAAATCGAAGGTTATGTCAAAGCGCATTAAAACCATGCTCTGTCCAATGTGGAAATAGGGTACGTGAGTATGTGAATCAATTTAAAGGATTCTGCAATTAGGCTGTATCATTTGAAGTTTACCTGATCAAGACCTTCCTGGAATAATTATCGAGCTTGCGTGTGTTGTATGAAAATAACAAAAATTACCACTAATTGTTTTTTTTTTTTTTTTTTTGTTTTATTTTCATTTGTAACTCCGTTTATGTTGTAGTGCTTTTGACTGCTGGAGGAATATGATCAGGACAAGTGATCCATTGTGAATCTTTAAACTCACTGCCATCAGATTTCACAATGGGACGTCGGAGATGTTGCACATCCTTCACAGCCCATTGTTCAGCGATAGAAGTTTTTATAATTGAAGATTTACGTTGAGCATGTGTACTAGTGTAAGAGTGCGCTTTTTAGAAGATCTTTTATTTGGGAGCTCAAGGGTTATTAATAGGCAAGATGTACTAACTATGGCAAGAGGCCACTCATATTTTGGTTGAACCAAAAGAAATGCCGGTGAACGTAATATCAGTTTTACTTCTAATGCTGCACATGGTGATTGGCTGTTGATAAACTTGCAAGGACGCCACTGGACTATTGTTCATGATGGCCCTATTGCTTTCTCTTGTCATGTACCACCTCCACTGTACTGTGTTATCCTGTACATGCCAGTTTTGCGTGGGCGTATACCGAAATACCAAATTATTTTGACCTGAGGAATAAGCAGTTTTTACTTCGTTTTTCGTTATATTCTTTTATATTGAGGAGGAAGGGTTAGAAGTCGAGTTCTTCATAAAGTGATTGATAGTGGTGAGTTGTTCTTCCACTTAATTTTAATGTTTTACCTTTTTAATGATATTGTTGAATATAGTATCGGGACCATAGTGACAACGATGAAACTCTTCAGCTCACGTATTAGAAACAGTTATCTATCTACTTTGTTTTTATTTCCAAAGCTTGTGTTAAATGATAATATGAATAGTTGCATGTTTATTGAGCTTCACACTTACTTTGAGTGAGTGAAGCGCTGGACAATATAATGATACAAAGATGGTTCCGCCCCCA
>NW_024533745.1:0-33027 GCF_016097555.1 Gigantopelta aegis | reverse complement strand
CTTCACCAACAGGAAGCAGCTTGAAGTATGTAAGGCCAAAGGAAAAAAATCACAACAACAAGTGCCAATGTAACATTTGTAAACTCCTTTGCATGTATACCATGTTTTAAAGATTATCCATACCAAGTTCATTATGAAGACTAAGAATCAGGCTCAAATACATCAATAACCAATCTTTGTGTCTAGATTTTGTTATTAGTTTAACAGCCTCTCTAAATGCATTCAAGTTTTACTTAAAAGAGGAAGCAAATGATAACATAAACACAGCTATAGATCCAGCAAACAGATACAATAATTATAGCTATTAATCTGAAAATTATTAAGTAACTAACTATTAATAATCATTAATAAAAGCTACCCACCACTGTTGTCTACTGTAAATCCTTTTATTTATGTAGTCCTTAATTTTCGCAAGTTTCACGATTCTTCCTAGTCGCTAAAATTAATGAATCGTTAAAAAATTTAATTAATCACGTGATTTCCACGTGTAACGTAAACTGCAGCGCGCGTTGCATGACTTTACGCGTGCAGAACGACGATGTCTCTCTACCACTGGTTCTCGAGTGCTTCTAGCAAGCCGTATCTACCGGATCCGTCCAAGGAAGAGACGAAAGAGAAAGAGCATGAGGGTAGCTAAAGCGAAATACCAACGTTGTGGAAGCCATGGAGTCTCAAGATAGACGCAAACGACCACGAGGTACTTACATGTTCTACTCGCCTGAACTTCGCGCTAAAATCGGGAAGTTTGCAGCGGAATCAGGCAACAAGGCAGCTGTAGAAAGGTTTTCTAGGGAAGTGGGAAAGCCTCTGAGAGAGAGTACTGTGCGGGGTTTTAACAAACGTTACTACGAAGCCTTAAGACAGAAAACCGTACAGGCAAGCCAGTCACAAGACTTGAGCACCACCTCCGTGGATGACCACTCAAGCTGGGAAATTTAGATTCAAGTGTTCAAGATTATATCAGAAAGTTGCACTTAGCCGTGGAATTGTCAATAGAGCTATTGTTATAGCTGCTGCTAGAGGAATTGTCGAGACACAACAATCCTTCTCTGTTGTGTGAGCATGGGGGAACAAATCAATTAGGAAAGAAATGGGCAGACTCTCATATGACCAGGATGAATTATGTTAAGCGAAAGGCAACAAAGGCTGCTCGTAAGGTTCCCGTGGATTCTCTAGAGATAAAACTGGCTTTCTCAAGCGTATTGTTGATTGTGTTAAAGATCACAATATCCCACCTGAGCTGATTATAAATTGGACCAGACTGGTGCTAAATATGTGCATGGACATTAGCAGAGGAAAGGGTCAAAGCAAGTTAATGTTATCGGGAAGGAAGATAAGAGAGAGATGACTGTTCTTTTGTGATGACTGTTCTTTTGTCATGCACAATGTCTGGGTTTCTTCTCCTCCACACTTGATCTACTGTGGAAAAAAACAAACAAATGCCATCTGGCATTATTTTTCCTCCTGGATGGGACATTCATCACTCAGAGACCCATTGGAGCACAGAAAATACTATGCTATACTTCATAGACTTTGTTCTTGTCCTTATGTGCAGTCCACCAGAGAAAGATTGGGCTTAGAGAAGGATCATTTTCCTCTTGCTCTTTTTGACGTTTTCCGCTGCACAAAGGTGTGATAGCATACTTCAATTACTGGAAAGAAATCACATCAAATGCATCTTTATACCAGCTAATTGCACTGGAGAACTCAGCCACTAGACCTTACGGTTAACCAGGTGTTCAAACAGGAAACTAAAGGCTTGCTTCATTAGTTGGTATGCAGATTAGTCAAAAAAATTGTGGGTGATGGAGTAGAGCTAGAAAAATATCAAAACAGAGCTTCGCATATCAGTTCTTAAGCCATTACATGCCAGATGGCTCATTGAAGCAGTTTCACATATTTCCAGTGACATCATCATAGAAGGATTTGTAAAGGATGGCATCATGGATTCTATCACTGACTGAACTCTAATAATCATGTATCCTACACTGTTTTCAGCTGTTCTGTATACTAATGCTTATTTTCAAATCGCTAAAATAAAAGGATGTTTTATGATGTAAAATGCTCAAATCGCTGAATAAAGGGATTTACAGTAGTTCTAGCATCCTGAACAACCCTCTAATTGTTCTAGCATCCTGACAACCCCTCTAATTAGAGTGAACATCCCCTATGTGCGAGGCCAGTCAGAAGCCATTAGGAGGATCCTTAAAACTCCCAACATACAAGTTGTCTTTAAACTCTCACAAGTTCACAACTCTAATGATATCTAGGCCTAAGGATAGTATATCTACTTTTTTGCTAACAGGAGTGGTATACAATATATCTGTCAAGATTGTTGTTCCGCTTTATGTTGGCCAGGCAGGTAGGAATCTACTACAGCGTGTGAAGGAACACTAGAGAGCGGTGGAACATCAACTGGGATAAACCACTATCCTAGCCGCCATCCATACCTTTTGCAGAGATGTATCTTGGAATCATGGCACATTCACAATCGAAGATATGCCATCAACGAGAACAAGGTCTTATCCCATAAATCTACCTCACGCTCCAAAACAAGTGCACAAGCAGCATTCCACCCACGCATTGCATGCGTTCTGGTACTTCATCCATTCCTAGTACGTCAACATCAATCAAGGGAACTTCTACCAACATCAAAGACGATGCTAACCTTTGACCTGTATGAAGAGTATAAATAGGACTGTTTTTTAATGTGTATTTATTATGTAGCCACTGATGATAACAGTGAACTAATTGTTGAAACGTTTGGCGAATAAAAGAATTTTGTTTGGTGAATATTATAAAAAAATATTCTACTAGCTATAGGATTGACAAAGAGAAGTGTCAAGCAAATAAACAAGTACCATTCTTAAAAAAAAACTCAAGAGAGAGAGAAAGGTGTGTTTATTATCATTATGCTTTCTTTAAACTCTCTACTCTTTATATAGTGATTCTGTCTTGTTTTGTTGATGTGAAGTAGCAATAGTGCTGTAGCAGGTGACAAGATAGTAGAAGAGAATGATATTGAAGTTAGACCAGAAAAAATATCTGTCTCAGGCTTGGACGAGAATGTTTGTCTGGAATGTGGTAGGAAGTGTTGTAGTCGGTCACTTGGTCAGCACTAATGGGTGTTGTTGACATCCGTTAAGGAAAACCCCATTGGTACAGTGAAAGATGTACTAATCTAATTCATGATGAAAGTCAAGCATTAGTTGTCTGTGATTGCAGTCTTAATTGTATCATTTTCATGCTTGGATATGAAGAACCCACCAAAATCTAAGTTATGGTTTAAGTGCTATGATTGATTACTTGACTTGCATAACTCAACTCTTAAATGATGAGTGTTTGTTTTATGATAAAGATAATAATGAGACTTAAAAGGAACAAAGTTAAAAATAATTCTTTCTTTCATGCTTATTATAGTGTGCGGGTAGCGACATTATATGTAGGGATGCCAATAGAAGTATTCCTTTGTAAAGAGTAAATTATAATATAACTTCCTTTTTTAAAGAGGATATGGATCATAACTTATCATTACTAGCTTGAATTGAGCTCCTGACAAAATCAGTATTTAAATGATATCAAAACTGCTAGTGAACATGAATTGAAACTGTTACAAACATTAAAGAATTAAAATGTTAAAACGGCATTGATTGTGTTAAAATGTCATTAAAATTGCATAAAAACTGTGTTTAAAATTGTGTAAAAGTTTGTAAGATTAGAAAATTTTTTATTACTAGTTAATAATTATTATTATCATTATAACTGAAAGGAACAGGAAGATGTTAAAAAAAATTTCTGCACATGCGCAGAACAGACTTCCAGATTAATACTTACAAGTATAGCATCCGGCTGCCAGATCTATAGCAACTACCTAACATAAAAAAAGTATGATACCCCCTAAATGCTGGTTGTTAGGCGCATATGGTTATTAAGCGCATACTGTTTGTAAGCGCACACATTTATCTTGGTCAGAACTCTTTTTTATAAGCGCTGATGAATTATTAATGAATTATTAATAAGCAATGTTACGTTAATGCCACGTGGAAAACACGAGTGTGAAAAAACAAGTGTCATAGAAGTATCAGTGAAATTTAGTATGTCTGAGGCATCTCTAAAACGGTCAGAAAGGAGCTACACAAGAGAAGAAAAGATTGAGTTGTTAGTTGGTACAAAGAAAATGATTCCAATCTATACAAAACATGTAAAAAGTTTACATTAAATACAAAAACAGTGATGAGGTGGATAAAAAGATGAGGAAAAAAGCAAGAAAAGCAGAAAAGGTACCAAAAGAGTGATGTTATAAGAAAGTGCTCAGTTTCCTTTAATGGAAGAGCAGCTCCATGCAGAGTTTCGACAGCTACGCGAAGGGGTATCAAAAATTAAAGGGTCTTCTGTGTCCTGTTATCCTAGCAGTGATTTTTCTTCGTGGTTTAAAAAGTGTGTAAACAGTTTGACAGCTCCCTAGGTGCATGACCGACGATGAATCCGTCCTTCATCAAGATACAGCAAAACGATCATGTTCATTTCCTTCCTCTTTCACTAATAGAAGAAACTTCTCCAACTGAAGGCGTCCATACTTTTTTGTAAATGTGATGACCTCGAATCACGCTGTCAAACGAGAAGTCAGTAGAAACACCAGCCATATTCTCCACGTGCTCGAGTGAGAACCACACCCAGAAAAGTGACATCATCCGCAAAGGCTATTTGTTAAGCGCATATGGTTATTAAGCGCATATTTTCTTCCTGTGGAGATACAAGCGCATGCACTTAATAACCAGCATTTACGATATGTATCAATCAGAAGTACCCATTTGCCAATACAGAGTTCTCGTTATGTCTGGAAGTAGTTCCTAGTATTTTTTTTACATCTGAAGACTACCAAAAATATGCCTTATGCCTTCATGTGACAGTCTGAGCTATGACAAACTTTATAAGATCAGACAACTTCGCTCTCAAACAGACAGAAACAAACTAGCAAAAAGTGATCACTAGTAAAATGTGGATAATCACATGAATTTGGCCACCCACAAGAAAATTAATATTAATAATTTACCAGTCAATGGATTAACACAATGGTTTGCCTGATTAAATTTTGTGATGGTAGAAATAAATTCTTACGACAAACGAATAGCATTGGGAATGCTCCTAGAGCTGAAACTAAAGAAGCCCTATTTGATAACAGTTGCAATTTTCATAATGAATAAACTTTAAGTGTAATGAATCAGGCGACATTCTAGAGTACTAAAGGAATGCATACAATGAAACCAATGAGTAAGGAGCAGAAAAGAAATAGGGGATAGCAAAAGTTACAGATCCAGTTATCATGATGCAGGCAAGAGAATTTTGGGAATATGGAGAGCTGAAGGAGGGATACTGAAAATCTAACAAATTTATGGAGCAAGTGAAATGGCAGTTAGATCGCTGAGGTGAAATATCCACAAAATGAAGGGTACAAGCATATGTGGAACTTTACAATAGTAAATGCCATAATAAATGGTAGATGGATGTCAGTAAAATGAACATCAATCTTGAGGGGGGACCAATGTGTAATGAGAGATGGATGGTGAGATTGAAAGTCTCAGTGCATGAACTATGCTGATGGTATTCCAAAAGTCTACGAGTGTTTTGGAAAAGAGGGGTGTCCACACAAGTGGAATGAACTACTGATGATATGAGGACAACTCCAAGTAGCTATCCTGACTTTAAAGGTGGAGTGCTTCAAAGTTGAGGAGAAAAAAAAATATTGCCATACCTTCTCTTTGGCTTAGACATAGGGAGGGGGCAGGTATGGTGGGCAATAAAATTCTGCTCATATGATACCACCGATACTGATACTGATACAGGAGTATCAATACCAATACTTTCATTCATCAATATTTGATACCAATCTCTGCCATAAATAAACACATGATCACTTAATATTACTGTTAATTTATCACAACAAGTTTTGTTGTCTATAAATTTGTCAGCTGAATAACTTAAAAAAAGATAATCGATCGACTGTGCAAACAAAAACAGCATTGTGTTACTTCACACACACTATTAACTTAGTCTTGGAGCATTGGGCAATACTGTACTGATATTTCGCAATTATACATGCAGCATGCCAAAAATGTTGTGGAGTTGTTCAGTTATTCAGTTATTGCTTGACGCTTGTTGCACTGCATGCTCAGCTAGCTGCTCTATAGTCCTGTTTAAAAAGTAATTTGGTAATGGCAGCTAAAAGAAATGTTGTTTGGAGATATTTCCAGAAGATAGATGAGAAGAAGGCTGTGTGTGATAAATGCTCCTGAGCTCAACCATACTGACTATTACAACCGTAAGGTTGGTACTCCATACTCATTCAAGCATAGTTGACCATCAGTATTTATTCAGAGATTTGTGTTGGATGGCAGGAAGTGTGCATGATGCCCAAGTGTTCGCCAATTCTTTCAAGAAAGTGGCATCCATTTCATCAGTAACATGTGCGAAGGACGTGGCTTATGAGCGTAGTGTGCATGCGTGAGAACAGAAAGGACTGTTCCATTCGTTCAGTTTACGATCATTCTGGTCTGAAAACTGAACAGAATGGAATAGAAGCATTTAAGGCTGTTCACAATACGACGCAAGGGTGACGTTGCATACCATTGCGGTGTTGTGTCGTATTCTGAACTCGCTGCATAATGCAACGTTGGAAAACGAAAGGGCAACGCGAAAATAGGATGGAAGTCTATTTCTACGTTCAGCCCATGGGTTTAACCATAGATACTATACGATATGGATGTGAATTACAAAAACATGACATGACATGTTGATATTGCCATTCAACCTCTCCTTGCGAGGAAACAAAATAATTCTGAAAGCATTTCTCACTAAAGCACTCCAAGAATGTCTATTTCTTCCAGCTAAACAAAGAGATTGAAGACCACTGATACAGCTACTATCATCTCTCAATAACATTTCCTGCACCTATAAATCTAGGGGGCAATAAACTGATGACTGTAGATTGAAGAAAATTATGAAGTGCGATGGCTGCTTTGGTATATAGTACAACATTGTCTGGGTTGACGATAACTGGTCTACGAAAGATTCGCCACCTGGATAACAAGATTCCAAAAACAGTTCTCAATTATTCGTCTTGCTTGACTCAAGCAGTAATTAAAGATTGACAAACACTCATTAAGTTCCTTCCTGGGTACGGTCGGAACATGTTTTCCTTTAAGGGGAAACCCTCGTCACCTACAAAGACGTATGGTAGGTCTGGTGCAGATGTTCCTGGCAATGGACAACTTTTGGAATACGAAGTGCCTGATTCTCTATTGCTTGAACAAAATCGGGTTAGCAAACACACTTCCATCGCTCTGACATCCTGCATCACCTAATATCTACTAAAATATACCTATAATGTGCATCAAAAACAGCCATTAGTACTATGGAATGAGTTCCTATATAATTGAAGTAAGTAGAACCCCATTAGCTGGGGCTGGAATAAACAATATCTTTTCTCCTAAGCAATTGGGGAAGTTCCATATTCGTTCAAAACGTTTCTCACACCTAATCATTCCTCTTCATTTGAAGGAGCTTTCACCTATACAGGCTGAAAAAAAACATGCCACAAAGCTTCACATGTCTCTTTCAATATTCCAGGACACAGTAGATTTTCCAACACGAAAACTAAATGATAATGATATTTGGGGATTTCCAGTGGCCAGGTATCGTATATTGTAAGAGCAAAATCTTTCTGCAACAGATATTTCTGTTAAGCTTTCTCTCTAACTGACTCTACATCACTTCTTGTGTTAAGCTTCTCTTCGAAAGTAGTGGTAACAGCACAGAAAAACATACACGTGGAGCTGTGGTTACTTGAAATAAACTCAAATAATGCAACTTCCAAATGGATGGCATACCTTCCAAGTGTCACCCTCGGGCGTGAGTATCACACCTTCATCATTATTCTCACACTCACACGTCCACTTTGTTTTGGATCACGCCCAACACAGCATGTGTTCTTTTTTCCACATGGTGAGAGATGGATTCAGACAATTCAGAGAATGAATCAGACAGCCCTGAACCTTTAAAAAGAGCGAACAAATGAAATTTAACCATGCTTGGAAAAAGATTTATCCTTTCATTCAGGAAGTTAAAGGTGACCCATAGAAGTTCTTTTGTACAAACTTGTGGTTGAAGTGTACCATGTGAGCATCAAGGAAAATATGATGAAGACAAGTACTTAAAAAGGCAAAGTCAGCAACATGGGATACAATCAAGCCCATCACAGAAGCATTGAGTTCATGTACTTAACTAAATTCTTAACTTCAGTATATTGTTATATTTGTCAGTGTAATTGTTTTATCTGCTTCTCAGTTCAACATTTTCCATTTTACAGATTATCTAAAAAATTGTATTTTTTAACACTAGCACTCCTCACTCCTGAAATACATACTCACTCGCATTTGTTGATCATCTCACATCTAACTACAATGCTCCCTTGACAACTCTGGAATGGCTGAACTCTTTTGAATACCATGGTACAAACACCACTAATGTGCTATACGCCCACGCAATAAATTACGATTTCACCAATATTATGTTTTATTAATAACATTTTCCAGCAGTCAAATATTTCATGTTTCTTAAACATTAAAGATAACCATTTGTGCATGCTCTCCACGATGGCTTATGCTTTATTAATAAGGTCTCTTCCAGAAGTTAAATATTTTATGTTGCTTAAACCATTAAAAACAACTATTCACGCATTATCTACACATGAGGGGTACCATTTAAAGTAGTAGGACTAACCTTTTAGAAAGATCTGTTTAGCAAATCCAGAGCCAGGAAGAAAGAGACTGTTGGTATCTAAAAAACACCATTTACAGGATTACCACTATTATCAGAGAGGTCTGAAATATAGGAGAAAAATAAATCTACATGAACAAACACAACATACATTTATCAGTACATAGACAAGTATTGCAATAATCCTAGTAGTATAATACCTTTTATCAAGAAAGAATTAACAACAGATTAATAAATTTGAATCAATTTAATGTGATCATAGATAATAGAGAGGGAGGAGGGATTGGAACGCAATGCAAATTCACGGCGGATGCTTGACACAGTCACGCCCCTTAGTGCAGTTAGAGTGTGCAGTATTTGGAAAATTCAGCTACATGTGATCTCTGTGACTTGTGAGTTGTGTGTTTTGAGAAAAGTCAGAAAACCTTTGTTGCTTTCAAGAAAAACACTCTTTTGATAGTCAAGGTAAGCTCACATCACAATTGTGTGGTGTTTTAGGTCATTTATTTGTGTTTGTTTCTGTGTTGGGATTTTTTTTTAAAAGTAAATTTGATTAGAATGAGAAAGTCAAAATGGTAGTATTGCAAATGATATCTACGGAAGGTATTGCTGTAAGAGACACAAGGATATAGTGGTTTGTTGTACAGTTTAACCCTACTGATCTATATAATAGCCTTTTCAATGTTGGGATTTTTATGGCTGCCATGTCATTTTTGTTGACCAAATTAACATTTGACTGGTTTGATAGGTCTCTAATGATGCTGCAGTGCCTTTTTAAAACTGACTGCCTAAATAATGTTATTATTTTTGCTACCATTATACAACTTGGCTAGTTATTTGCCCTATTATTATTTCAGTACTTGTACGAATGTTCACTTACATTTTTAGAATGGCAAAGTGTAAGTTCTGTCTTGGCCGACAACCAAAGCGTTATGATCAAGCTAAAAAAAAGCGATCAATAGGCAGACCAAGAAAAACTACAGTTAGCTCACTATCAAGTTCCTCTTCATCAGAAAGTAGTCATGATGTGTCAGACTTAACATCATATTCAGCTAGTAATGAGTTGAGCATGTCAAGAGATACTACCCTAAACTTAGACTCTCCTGATTCAGTTCATCCGGTTGAAAGTGAAGATGATTGGATTCAAGTATTATCTAAAGGATTGGTTTTGCCTGGTGAGCATTGGACAGTAAAGACAGTCAATCAGGTACTTTGGGTTTACACAAGATATCTTGCCATCCTAATCAAAGTCTAGTGGTAACCTATAGCATTGTAATTACAAGTAATTTTGAGTGGACTTTAACAGTTTATGGAAAAAAAGTGTATAGTTAAATTGTAAATTGTATAGTTAATACTCTTACTGAATTAATACCATTTCTACTAACTGTGCAAGGAGTGGAGTATGTATTATCTGAGAAATTTTGTCAAGATCCGTTAGAGTCCTTTTTTGAGCTTCAAAGAGCAGATTGTGGACGCAATGATAACCCCACTATTGAACAATTTTGTAATAGTACTGTATCACTAAGGGTTCAAGGATCTGCAGCTTTACAACCTTTTCGAGGTGACTGTTGTAAAAGACAACTAGAAGAAAAACAACACAAATTGACAATACTCCATTAACAAAAACACCAAAGAAATCTATGATGTAATTATAAGAACAAGTGTATTGATCAGTTTATAAAACTAATGAATAGTTAAATTAATCTGAAGTAGATGTTGATTTCCTTTTCAAAGCTTTCCTAAGAAGTTTGGTCTTTGAAACAGTTTTGTTGACTTGTTTATATTGCTCCAACCAACCATCAGCAATTGAAAAAACCACGAATAGTGATCCAAAGGCCAATGATTCTTTCCAAAAGTTGGGTAGCATGACTCTCATCTCAATGATGTCTACAGACAGCATTGTCCAAAAAAGAACTGAATGTTATCATTGGATGAAAACTGCTTTAATAATAGTTTCTTTGTTTTTTTTTAACCTTTCTGAAAAACAGTCAATAAATTAGTGCTGTACATTCATTTCAATTTCTTAAAAAGTTCATAACTTAAATCATTAATTTCAAAAAGGCTCCTCTGTTTATTTGTAGTGTCCAACTTCTAGTGTACTCTAATAAACTACTTCGTCACCATTTATGGCCATCGTTGATAAACATTCGACAGCAAATACAGCCAGATCTGATAACCAGCAGCATACCTTATTATATTCTGTTTATCCTCATTCAGAGTGACATTGATATGTGGGTCATGACTTGGTATGTTAGATCTAATTATACCATCATACAATCGTTGGTTAACACATTAGGTATATAAGTGGGCTTAATTGGGGTATTCCTTTGATTTTACAGAAGTCACTCCAAATCTTAGGTAATTTATTAATTTAATAGAGTGAAATGTGCTCTATAACTTCTCTCTTAAAACACTTTTTGAACGGCTGGAATGTTCAGTCGACAAACAAGTATAGAAATGTCTAAGGTTTCATTAAGTATCTGCAAAAGTATCAAATGAAACAGAGCTGATGATCGTTGTTCATTGCCTGAAAACATTCATTGATCTGTTGCTTGCCTTCCCTCAAACGTTCTGAATCACTGATGTCCAAATCAGTTAGAATTGAGCACATAGCAGCTTTACCACTCCACTGGCCATTTTAGATCAATCATGTGACCATGTCTAGCATCCACCGCAAATTTGCATTGCATTTCCAATCCTCCTCCCTCTCAATTATCTATGATGTAATACATATGTTGGTTAAAGAGAATCAAACCTTGCCTGAGTTTACAGCTTTACAAAGGCAACAGAGTCTTCAGTTTCCACAAGATAACACATTTAATTTGTTTAAAAAAAGACCAAAATCCAGCATGTCAATGTCAAAAACATGATTAAAGCCAGGAAGGCAGATAACAGTGCGCAAGTACGCAAAAATGCACTGAAACAGAAATCCTGAGCACGAATTTTATCTAATTTTTATTGCTACAGTTAGCTTCTTGCGCACCAAATGTTAAATGTACGTTAATTGTTAAATTAAACCACACCCAATAACACCTACCAGGATGTTTTGTAAAAAATGGCCAACTTGTTTCATTTCGGTTTTATTGTTACAGCTCTGGTAGAAATGGCAGTTCAGCTGAGCTACTTACGAGTTACTTTATATGAAAGTAACTGCTTTTTGACCTTAGTGAATGTACATGCCATGAATTTTTGTAAATGGTTAACTGTCATATTAATAAACCTACCTTTGAGAAGGCAGTCACATGTTTTCACAATTGTTCTTCTATGGGGCCATCCCAGTGGCTAAAATGTTCGTTATTGGAAGCTCAAAGAATGCTATTGCTATAAACATATTTTGATATAGACTATACTTTCTAAGTTCATATTGTTAAGAGATGTTTCAATAAGTTCAGATTTTAATTATAAATCTTGTTCTTGTCTAACAAACTGACAAAGATATTAAAGGGGAATTGTTTATGTGTGAGCAGATGTATGACTTTCTTTTTTAATTGAGTGTTATTGTTTGTTATGTAACAAACAATTGTTGAATGTATTAGTACAGTTCAGCCGAGTAGAGCAGACTTAACCACAACCATGAATCATTTAAAGTGTATCTGACAAAACGGTGATGACTTGAGTCATTTGACACACAAGCTGTAGTGAATAAGTGGAGAGCTGTTGCACATCGTCGGCCTGGAGCTCAAAAGTGAAGCCTGGCCCTTAGTCAGAAATGGACTCCACCTGTGAGTATGAAACAGCGAAAGCAAGGTTAACTCTAGTGACAATGAATTTGAAATAATTTCTGATACAGACATGATTTGATGAATGAATGAAGATAATTGGCACATGTACTTCATTGGTCTTCATGTTCACCAAACTGCACTTCTCAAAATGGTAATGGTGAGCTTACATGGTCACCAGGAAAAATATCTTATCTGCCACCATGATTGAAGCCAACAACATCCTCCTTAAAGATTGTTTAAGGAGACACAATGACATTGCTAACAGCACACACTAATCTCCAGACACACAAAAGTGCTGAATATCAAAGAAAAAAGAAATTGCACGCTTTCTGAAAAAGGATCCAGTAAAACAACCACATCAAGATACAAACAAGAATTCATAGAAAAAGTTACAGATATATTAGTTTTATAAATCATTATTAAGGACAAAAAAAACAAACCAGAAACATCACCATGAGTTCAAATGATACAAGCACAAGAAGACAAGCAGAGGACATCCTATGCCACAATACTAAACATACAATTCTAATAACAAGATATAAATTATGAGGTAGTAGTACTGTTGATTTTTAAAGTGCAGAATCCATATATTAGAGAATCAAACTCAGCTTGTCATCATCACCTTTTCTTGACACCTTACTGAAGTAACCAAAATACGCATCTTTCAAAGTGATAATTATCTAATAGCATTGAACTATAAAGAAAATGGTCAAACTTATGGGAAGCAAAACTTAGTACATCCCAGAATTGCAATACAAATTTACATTATACTACAAATAATTCAGATTATGGTTAAAATTTTAGTAACTAGTAATTAACTATTTCTTACATGGTCAATTAGTGGGTACTGTTATTAATAAATATCAAGCAACGTTTATCAAATAATGTTCATAACAATGAAAAAAGGCAACTTCAGCTATAAGATAAAGAATGAAAGTGAAGACAGGGTTTTATAGGAAGTTGATCAGTCCAGGAGGAGGAAAGGTGAGTATCAGCTTAGAGATTGAGGTAGCATTAGAAAAGAGGAAAGATGAGAGGAGAGAAGAGTAAGAGATATCGAAAAGATTAGTCAGATGTTACAGCTGTTTAGCTCCATTGAATTACATCATTTTATCTTATACTTAGTGATGACCCCACTCTTAACTACTAGACCACAATTGAGTTTTAAAAAAGAGAGGAATACATGATTTTCAAGATGTTGGTAAGTTGTTTATAGTCTTGTTCTGCAGATATATATGAGTGCATGTGATAAATTAGGGCCCTAGTCAACCTACGTTTTATATACAAAGAAATTATATTTGATTTTTTTATTTTAACGTGTGCCTTATCAGTCCAGATACCTCATCAAACAATTACTCTCAATTCTTTTGTAGGGAAAAAATGTGCTAATAGGTACAATAAAAAATGTGCTGGATAAGTACAATAGGGAGGAAACGTCTTAGGTACCAGCAGTTGACATCAATGTTACAGCAGTGAAGTATGCGTATGACAAATATGAAATGATCAACTACTACTCCCGACTTGTATAAATCCAAATCTGTCAATTGAGATAGTACTCGATGCTATAAGCAGTCTAATTTAACACATTCACTATAGTTTAAGTCATGGAACCATCGCTAACTGTACATTTACTATATCAACCAAGTCTATGCCAGTCCAAGCACATTATACTACTACTATTATAGTAAATAATTGATGTAACATACAAAGTTAATTGTCACTGCCTGTATCATACCACAAATTATCTGCTGGACTAACAAAGATTTCGCAATGTACATTAACTTCCCAACAATATTGAAGTTATTTATAAATATATTTGAAATAATAACGGTAATAAAGTCAGATCAGAAATATCTTATGAAGTAGAAAAGGCTGGCTACTTTACTCTCTTAACAGATAAAACAAAACAAGGAATATAAGTATGAAAGAGCATCTTTCCATAGTTTTACATTACTTCAATGCTAAAACTTTCAAAGTCCATTGAAGATTTTTGACATATAGCAACATCTCTCAAAGCTGAAAGTTTGGAATCATATATTATTATGGCATTAGAACAGTGTCTTGTTACACAAATGTTACAATGGTGCCAGTGTCATGAGTGGTTAATGCTTTAAGGTCCAGCAAAGAGCTAGAAATAAAAGTACACAGTAAAAGTATTTATGTTCACTGTTATGCACACATTCTTAACATAGTATTAGTAGATTCTGTGAAGGATGAAGGCTGTTCTACAAGCTACTGTTTTTGTTGCACTGCTAGAAGTTTTGTATGCAAAAGTTAATATAATTTCATTGATAAACAGAAGGTTGTCTATCCAGGTAAGAGTTAAGAGAACTCAAAAGGTTGAGTGATACCAGATGGGCATGGAGACATAGTGCAGTCAATAGTTTGGCCTAAACTTTGAGGGCTGTTGTGTCAACTATAGATGATTTGGAACAAGGAAGTGATATAGCCAAATCTGTGGAAGATATTCTCTTACAAATAAATTCATTTTCTTGTACTTTAATTGTTTTTTATAGAATACTTCCTTGCACCAAGAGTTTATCAGATATCTTGCAAGGCTACAACCTAAATTTGGTTAAAGCACCAGGAATTATATCCACTCTTGTTGATTATACAGGACTCATGGAACCACACATATCATAAGTATTGTACTCCAAGTTGCTAGCAATTTGCACTAGCAAGTCATTTACCCAATTTCTTAGCAAAGCAGTTGGTATATTTGAAAGTAAACAAACAAAAAGTTTTCTGATATGTTAAGTATCAACAAAACATTGAAATAACAATGGACCTACATTCATCAGTTGCAAAGAAGCAGTTTGAGAAGTTTTAGCAGTGCTTACTCAGTTAGTAATGGAAGCATTCAAGAGAGAACAAATATCCAGAGAAGTGATCATCCAGCAACTTATACAGGAGCTCAAAAAGAAGATACATAGAAGTAGATGAAAGAGTACAACATCTTAAAGAGAAATGAAAGAAGCTAGTGAAACTTCCCTGACTGACTATATCAATGCTGTAGAGTACATTGTTGGACTTTGAATTATTAGAAATACCAAATTTATCCATAAAAAACTACATCTTTTTATAGTATAACTGACTTTCTTGATAGCTCACACAGTGGGAGTAAAATCTGTATGAAGATCTTACAAGATCTTGAATGATTATACAAACTATAATCAAAATTTCTCCAAAGTGATCACAATGAAAATTCCCTTAACAAGATTTTGTTGCAGATCACTGACATAACTACCTACAAGCAATATGAAGTAACAAAATAAAAAAGGAAGATGTAATAAAGATCCTTGAAGATTTTCAAAACAATTACAAAGTCAACAACACTATACATGGATTTGACATGATTATTGCCTTGCAATATCATGCAAAATAAAATAAAATGAAAAATCAAACCTCAAAGGCAATTCACTGCCAAGCAATGATATTACAAAGGCACAATCATGTCAAATCCATGTATAGTTTGTTATTGACCTTGACATAGTTTAAACATATTTACATATATGTGGAAGTAAATATGAATTTTATCATGCAGCTCCTTTTCTCTATACAACTTAGGTGTAGCATTTCTAAAAAAGTCCTTGATCATCTGGTCAGCAAAATCTATTTAAACATCTCTATCACATAGAGCAGTCATATGTAGTAAAAATATAACAAATACAACAAATAGTATAACAGTATAACGAAAGAAGGTGGACAGAAAAAAGTTATATAGTGAACAGTGTGTTTCAAGTAAAGTCTTTGGTTTTTCACAAGAGTGTCTTCAAAACAAAACATTAAATTGAACAGCAAGAAGGGACTATTCCAACTTGTGAATATCATCTGTGCCAGATGTGTGATACATTGTAATGTCATAATCTAATCCTGACATGTGCTGGTTTCTCTCTCAAGTTCTCCATTGTCTTGGTTTCCTTGTTGTATTTATAACTACTACTGCAACCACTGTGATAGATGTATTTTTTCAGGTGTAGTGAGTTGCTAGGCCTATACAATCGAAGACGATGATGGTGGTGAAGCCTACTTCATTGAGGGCTCAAACTACAATGGCCAGGAAGTCAAGTCAACAAAAAAAAAATAATGCCAGTTCATTGAATTACATGGGTTTTAAATGATGTAGAGGAGAACACATGAGTATATAACTTAAAAAGTAGAAAAAAAACACCATTATAGATTTTTGTGAATATAAGCTGGTTACTATTAGGATAGCACTTAATACTTGATTCTACTTAAATGACAATTCTAGTTTTAATTAATACATATATACCAGTCAAAAATTATACTCAAGACTTCTTTTTAATAGGGAAAGTTTGGTGAAATATTTTTGCAAAACAACAAAACTTTTCTGCATTATACTGAGTTCTCTATTTTGTTAAGTTGTACATCTTTCTGACCAAAATAGATGTAGTAAAGACGATAAATGTGTACAGCCGAAATATGAAGCAAATCTTGGCCAGTTAATTTTCTTGAATTATCAGTGACATGATGTCTGTCATTCAACAATTTATTATATGAACAATATAATTATTTAACAAGAAAGTAAAAGTCCAAAGTTCAAACCTTAAAAGGAATGCCCATATAAGCATCACAAAAAGAAACACAAAGTCCAGGACAGATTTTTAAAAATTTATTATAAGCCAAAAATGACTTTGACAAGGCAAGAAATAATTATATCACAAATATATTGAGTTCATTTCTTTTTTAAGTCTGTTCAACCATCAGCTAAAGAAGTCAAAAACCATAAAAGGAAAGGATTTAGATGATAAAGAGATAGTACATGTTAGCAACCACTTGTACTGCCAAATAAGTAAATAATAATATAATATATACTTTTGTTAATCTAAGATAATGTACTTTGTTAATTTCACTTTCAAGTGATATAAACAAAAGGTGGTCTTAAAGGTGGACTGGGGGTAGTTTTAAGAATAAAACAGGTTCAAGCTTGCTCAAGTGATATAAATAAAAGGTTGTTGGTTGTATACTTACATTCCTTAATAGATGCAAGGCATGCAAAATAACCATGGTATATAAAAAAAGGCAAACTTAGCTCAAAAACTCAGTTACATTGCTCTGTTTGCTTTTGTCAAAACGGCATGGAAACGTTTGCATGAAGATTTTTGAGTATTGAATAACCAGTATCAACTGCTGCAGTTCCTTGTGTTGTTCAGTCATTGAGTGATGATGAAAAAAGCCAAGTCAGGTGTAGAATATTATGATGGTATAGTTACTGATGGAAATAAAAGTAGATTGGATGAATAACACTTTAAACAAATTAAAAAATAAAACACTAGTTGAATCATGTAGTCTTCAAAAATGTAATTAAGTTATAATGACTTGAACATAGTTCAGACAGGCCAGTTGTCTTGTCAGTTATTGAACATATCATTTAATTTCATGGAGAGAAAATTTAAGATGCTCCGTAGGATATCAAAACCTTTAAAACAAAAGCTAACCAAAAGTCTAAATTGTATATTTCTAACTTTTAAAGTTTATAAACTTAACATTTAAAGTAATATGGTATATATCTGTTATTGTATCTTTCAAGTCAATTTTATTTAAATTCTTACTTTTTTTTAAAAAAATATAGCATTTGTGTAAGTAATTTTTGTAAACATTGTGCACGTTCAAAATTTGAAAGAATCTTTCAAGATGTTGTAGGCTTTTTTTATGGCATGCATATCAGATATTTCAAGATACTTAATAGTAAAATGGCAAGACCTCTGAACACAAATATTGAAAAATTTGATCTCACAAAAGCATCTGACTCTGTCCTCACAAGTCCCTACTTGACTTTTTGTCTTCACTCAACCTTCCTGCACCCACCCTAACCCTTTATGCCCGATAACATTCCTCTATCTCAAGAAATTTCTTCTCTTCACTGACCACTGTTCAATCCAACAGTAATCTCATTACAATGTCAGGATTTCATCTAGAAAAGTTCAGCAAGGATTCACAGTAATTAACCTATTTAATGGGTGGAGTCACAGCAATTAACTTAATTAAAGGGTGGGTTTCGTATAGTCGTACTATTGTCTTCAGTGGCAGTCTGGAGTAATAGTTCAGAAAAAGAAGTTCAAGTAGCAGTTCAGAATATGTTTCTGAAGCTGGTAGCAGTGGTTCTCTATCTCAAGACGTGGACAATGAACCTACTTCTGCTAAGCGACTGTGTGGGCTGACCCTGGAGCAGTCACGGAACTCAGGGCTGGGCCCAATGTTCTGCTGTGACAGAAAAAACATGAAGTACAATCCTAGTTGGCAAACAAAGTGGAAATGGGTTATTTATGACGAAAAATGAGGACAGCATGCTTTGCTCAGAAGCATGAAGCACACCAAACCACCGTCCCAAACACGTGGAGCTTGGGTAACACACCTGGTGAAAAACTGGGCGAAGGTAACAGAGCTTTTAGCTTAACATGAGAAAGGCGAGTGGCATTAAGCCTCCATTAAGTCTCAAGCTTTGTCAGAGTTAGCAAAGCAACATGGTGATGCTATGGATCAAATGCTAACTGCGTCAGAACTGAAAATGGAACAAAATCGTGAGGTAATAAAAAGCTAATACAGTCACTGCATTTCTCACAAACAACTACGTTTGAAGATCTCATCGAGCCTGCAAATTGATAATGGCAATGAGCAATTGAAAATGCACAAGGAGAAGGCCCCTTCTAATGCAACCTACTTGTCCAAAATCACAATAGTTGATCTTTAAAAAAGCATTGCCATGTTTTAGAGCAAGAGCTACTAATGCAAATGAAAGCTAGTCCATTTTTTCTATCATGGCTGATGAAAGCACAGACGCAGCATCAATGGAGGAGTTGTCAAATTGTGGTAGGTGGCTTATTAACCCTTCATTTGTGGAAGGCTCCATACGGAGCCCCACCCAATTTTCATTGCAAAACGCGGAAGGCTCTTTTAGGCACCAAAACATTCGCTTTTTTTGGATCGATTTTTCTTTTGAAATGGTTCGTTTTCTAAGCTCAAATGATCCAGAGACATTGTTACTATTGATGGAAGAAATAGATAGTGCTTTTAGCGATGACGATTTCAATGGTTTTATTGATGAAAATAATGAAAATGAAAAAAAGATGATGATTGTTTTTTAGTGAAGAAACTAGTAATGTTACTACAACTTTCTCTTCTTCTGGTACACCTCTTCTTCAACACCTCCTACTAATTATGCTGATACTAGTAGTCCATTCCTTTCAACAGTAATCTGATACCAACAATAGCCTATGAAAGAGAATATAGGCCAAAGGAAGACTAATTCTAACGAACCAGTCAGTTATAAAGTTACCGTTTATACGTAGATAAAGGTACAAGCATTGATAGATTACAACTCTCTTGCTGACTCACTTCTTCCCACAGACCCTCGTGGCTAACCACAAAGTTATTTTTAGACTTCTAGTATAAATAGAAACCGCAAAAACGCCTTGAAATGTTAAGACAGGACAATAGTTGAGTCATGCAATTTTTATCCCGCACCACGCCCCTAACGAGCAATAATTGAATAACGCAGTTGAAGGGTTAAAGGAGAACCTGTTAAAACATTTTTAGGCATTGTGCATGTAAAAGAGGTCAATGCTGAAGGCATCACTAGATGCTTGCTTCAGTTCCTCAACAAGAGAGGCCTATCCCTTGTAAAGCTAAGGGGATTAAGTTTCAATGGTGCTAGTACAATATCTAGAGAAAGAAGTGGAGTACAGGTTAAGAGTTTACTCTCCAGACCTCTTTATGTGCAATGCTGCTGCCACCAACTGCAGCTAGCAGCAATACGTGCTTCAAAGGAATACAATGAAGTCGTGTGTTTTTTAGAAACTCTATAAACTATATGGAAAACCTTCCATTATTTGTCTAAAAAAGCCTATACACTGGTTGAGATCCAAGCAGTTCTAAACACACCAGAAACAAGCCTAGTAACACAAGGTGGCTTGCTCAAGAACATTTCATGCAGTCCAATACTAATGCTTCAAGCACTAGTTAAAACCTTTTGAAAAAATATATGAAAACTCTGATGATGCTGAAGTGTATGGGATTGCTAAACTTAAGTGCACTTACAAATTTTTTAGCCTGTTTATACATCCTGTGCTATGTCTTGCACACACTTGCAAAGCTTCAATGTAGCCTCCAAAGTAAAGATCTAATCTAGCTACAGTCCTAACTCTAATGCAGTGCACTATTTCAAGTAGGGCTGGAATGGATAGTTGTTCATCCGGTTAATTAACCTCTTGTTTGAATATCCGGATATAGATAATAACCAAATCCGATTTGCTTATTAAGTTGTTTTAGTTTTGATGAGTAAAAGAAGAACTAGTCCCGTGTTGGGCATATCATACAAACAAGATGATGGTAAAAAATAACCTGTAATCTTTGTAAGACACAACTAGCAGATGGAAGAGGAACACTGAAACCTTCAAAAACATTTGAAAGGAAAACACGTGGACGAAGCAAAAAAATGTTTTAGTGATCTGGAAGTAGGCAAGAAACAGACAGTGATGTCTATGTATTCAAGGAAGTGTCCACCCAGCCATGCGACAAAATAACGACGCTTATTGCTGAGTTAGTAGCTAGAGACCTGCATCCTCGTAGTATTGTTGAGGATGATGGATTTCGACAACTTTTGCTAGTTTTTTTGAACAAAAACTTACCTGTTATAAATAAATAATCAATAATTATAAGAGGCGTTAAACTACTTCCTTAAGAACCAGATAACTACTTATTAAAAAGAATATCCGAATAAAAAAAAGAATATTTACCTTCAAAAATATGAGGAAAAGAAGAGAGGTGAGTCTCAAGAGAGGTTGTGACCAAGTTATTTGCAATTGTTATGGTACTTTCAAACAATTTCATTGCAGATCAAATTTAATTAAGTCTCCACAGATTCATACCAGAGGTGTGACCAGAGCTATCTTGCATAGATTTGTTATGGTAGAATCCGTTCCAGCCCTAGTTTCAAGGCTTATGGAGAAGAATAAAGGATTTTTGTGTAATCCAAGTCTAAATCTTACTTTTTTAAAATCCTGGTTTTTAAGACCATATAGATATTGTAGGCTTTTTATGTGTTTATTTCACAGATTTTGATCTCATACCATCTGATGGTGGTGAAGCCTACTTCCACTAACCACTTGAGGGCTCACCTCAAGAAAATTCACTACCAATGGCAGGAATGTCATCTAGAAAAAGTTCAGCAGGGGGGGGAGTCACAGTAATTAACTTAATTAAAAGGCAGGCTTCGTATAGTCATACTACTATCTGCACTGCCAATCTGGAGCGATATTTCAGAAAACGAAGTAAGTAGCAGTTCAGAATATGTTTCTGAAGCTGGTAGCAGTAGTTCTCTATCTCAAGACGTGGACAATAAACCTAATTCTGCTAAGCAACCATGTGGGCCTGGGCCTGGAGCAGCCACAGACTCGGGGCGGCCCAATGTTCTAAATGAGATAAGTAATTGTGGATATGTGTTTAAAGCTAAAAAGGTCATCAGATGAACATGAAAACTATAGGACCATCTATATCTCCAAGCTGGTCCCAGAGTCACCACCTGGGGAGTTGTTTTTTAACTCCTTTTATAGTCAAAATAGTACAACAAAGTAATCTCTATGCTAAACAAGTGATGGGGAAGATTAAATATGCATTGTGGACAATGATTACAGCAGAGGAGCTAAAAGATTAATTTTTTTGTTTCTTATGGGTATGATTTCTTTACCATCATTAGAGGACTATTGGAAGAGAGATCCAGTTTTCCACTACTCACTAATGGCAGATCATATCTACTATGACCATTTTCAAGATATATCCAGATATCTACATTTGCTCAACAAATTCAACCATAGTTGCTCAAGGACAATCAGACTATAATTGTCCAGACTTAGGCCATGTTTACACAAACGTTTTTTGCTGAAAACAGTAACTTTTCCTTGCGTTTGCACCTTCCGTTTACACAAAAACGGTGAAAATGACGTTGAAAAATTTTCGTTTGAAAACACCATTCAAAGTGAAAACATTAGAAAATGGGATAAACAAAACAGGTGAAAACGCATACTTCTATCGTGTAAACGCTTAAAATGTGGTCTTTAGGGGTGTGGACTCTTAAATAATCATGGCAGAAAAGGATTATTGTGGTGTTGCTATAGTATGTCCGAGTTAAAAGCCCTTCATTAAAAAAAGGGTGTTTTATGCATGGAATGTAAGGTGAGAAATTTCCTTCCCTATTATACACAAGTAGCGCTGAAGTACATTTTAAGTTTATTCATTATTTGTTCACGTGTGTATCATGCGAACAGACCACATTTTCTCTCGTGTTCATGAAGATGGCTAAGAGAAAGAGACTAACCAAGGAGAGTGTCTATGACTATTACAAAGAAACTCAACAGGTGTAAACGGAATCAAGATCTCTGAAACAACACCTGTTAGTTGATGATTTTGATTGTGAAGCCATCAGACGGAAATCTACTACCTCTATCAGGCATTCTCAGTCTTCCTTCTTTGTTAAAACTTTTTACAGAACCTTGGTGGCTTTATAGTTAGTTGCCTTAAAATCGTGAAAGACAATACCTGGTTATTATTTAAAATTAAGGCTGGGACAAAGGTTTGAATGCTTCGTATAATCGAATTCTGAGTCATATTTGAAGCAGATTAGTGATAATTCGAAGCTTTGCAACGCTTTGCGCATGCACAGTTATTACAATGTGCCACTTGTGTTATTGAATAATGATGGCAGCTTGTGATGATGATGGACCTTCTACTTCCACTTCCATCTACTGGTCAACTTACTTCAGATGTGTGGAAGCACTTCACCAAATATGATGGCCAACCGACTTCTCAAGGCAAAAATTATAATTTATTAAATCCTTGAAGGTGTGCAATTTGAAGTACGCGAAAGGTATGCCATTGAAAATGTATGGAGTTTTCTAGTTTGGTACTTCTCGTAGTGCTAGAGAGCCAAATTTTATATAAAAATGCGCATTTGCAAGCTGAATCGATTGGTGCAAGTTCCTTGTCGATAGCACGTAAAATGGCAAAGTTATTCACATGTCTGGGTGGCTCTTCTCAACTTGGACATACTATATAGTGTTGTTATCCTGTTTATTAGTGCTACAGCAGGATAATCTGGCTATGATGAATGAATATAGAACTTTATATCACCAAAAGCAGACACAGGTCTCACAAATTATCAATTCAAGTAGGAGAAAATGTCCCAGGAAGGAAAGAAAGAGAAGATTTTAGGTGAGACCAGGTAGGACCTCTGCTTGGTGGGACAGCTTTTTAAATGGCATTATGTTGGAGGAAGAGTGGAGGGAGAATTTCAGAATGTCTCATATGAGTTTCTTCAAACTGTGCAACCTACTTACAGACCATACATTGAACGTCAGACCTACTCATATGCGTCATACAATCTCTGTGGAAACACAAGTTGCTGTACGTGTGTACTATCTGTCTGATGAAGGAAGGAAGTAAGTAGCAAATGTTTTCGGGATTTTCAGGGCTAGCTGTTCCATAATTGCAAGAAAAAGTATCACGGACTATTGTGACACAATTAGTACCTTGTTATATTAAAACTCCCTATGACTGAGGAAAGTGTTAAGGAAAAGGTTTCAAAATCTATGACACTTTTTTAGTTCCACAGTGTTTCGGTGCCATAGATGGAACTCACATTGAGAGTAAGCAGCCATTACTTAATTCGTCGGACTATATTAATAGAAAAATCACCCTTCTCGTTAAACATACAGGCTTTATGTGATCGTTGTTGTTTTATGGATGTAGTAGTTAATGGCCAGGCAGTGTTCATGATGCCAGAATGTTCGCCAATTCCAAATTGAATCACCTTCTGAAAACATGAAATAATATCTCCATGTCGACGCAAGATTCTTGATGATGATGTACCAGTGTTTATCATTGGGGATCCTGCGTACCCTTTAATGCCTTACTTAATAAAAGAATGTGCCGGTGGTGGGACAAATATACAAGAATAGTATTTTGGATACAGGCTATGTAGTGCTATCAAAGTGTGCATTTGGAAGATTAAAGGCTAGGTTTGGAAGTCTGAAACGAGCTATGGATATTAACTTAGATGAATTACCGTTTGTAATATATGCCTGTTCTGTTTTACACAACGTCTGTGAACTCAATAATGAATACATTAATGAGGAAACTGTTCAAATGACCATAAATTATGATCATGACTTTCAACCACACAGACTGCACCTAACGGATACACAATGAATAGCAATGAAACAGAAGGAAAAAGAATTAGAAGAATACTAACAAATTATTTTGACCCTTGAAACATGCGTGCATTCAACCATTTAACATTAATGTTCATGATGCAATAAATTGTGATGCTAATGAGGAAAAAAAAAAAAAAATTACTAATTGAATTATCATTGTCATACAAGTCATAATCAGGAGATGGTGGGAAGGAACTAGAAGATGGATAACTAGGCATTCTATTGTTATATGGGTGGGTAGAGCCTTGAATGTATGGATTGAAGGCAGGTGGTTGTGGATACACACCAGGTGAGGGCTGTTGATACATCATCAACTGCTTCAATAGTGCAAAGCTGTCAGCAATTGATTCCGTGAGTTTCTCCATATTTCTGGACATTTTGTCCATGTTTTCAGCATATCTCTGATCAATCTTGTCCATTTGTTCCACTAACTGTCTCTTAATTTTTAGTTGTTCTTATGCACAGCCTAAAGTTGGGTATCTACTGGGAGTTTCCTTTTCAGTTTTTCTTGCTTATAGTTCTTCAACTTATCATCAAGGAATTCCTCCTTTGCTTCTCAGTTCTTTCATGGACTCTCTTTATTACTTTCAGGCTCTAGCTCTGTATTCTCCTCATCATAGTCTAAAAAACGTATCTCCACCAGACTCATCACCAAGAGGTGTGTCTGAATTTTTCATTTAACGATGTGTCCCCCACTAATAGACGACATTGGACAACTGTGACAAATCTCTAGCATTTCCTCGTGAATACGACACGTGTGCATTAAATTCTAAACTTTCAATTCCTCCTTCTATTTGCACTGTCGCTGGACTGCCCCCCCACACTTTTTCACATAGTTCATAAAATATAATGACTACCCGTCCATAGCCACTCTTTCTTCCTGAATCAATGCTTGCCTAAAACTTTATGGTTTTAACTTTGAAGTTACAATCTGCTTTGTTACTTCTCCATTTTGTGAGGAAAAACTTCATCACATCAGAGTCATCAGCAGGTAAAGCAACAATAAAAAGATCACAAATGTAGCTATATTTGGATTTTACTGACTCCCAGTGCACTCTTTCGGTAGCCTTCGAGACTTTATAGTCATTTGCTATATTTAAAAGTAGTTCAACTTCGTCATCACTCCAAATAAACTTTTTTCTTCTCTTTCTCTTAGGTGGCATTTCTGTTCTTCTACACTCCATCTGCTACACGTGATCTAAAAAACGCACGTTGCGTTTACATGTAAACAGATATGAAAAACACAATCATTTGTGTGTGTTTAAGTGCAGCATTCAGCCAGACCGTTTCTGTGTAAACGTGGCCTAAGTGTAGCAATATACACACATGTTTTGCTCTTGTCATCATTAAGAAATCAAAGTAGTTGTGGGTATGTGTTTAAAGTTAAAAGGGCCATCAAATGAACATGAAAACTATTCAGATATAGGATTAGAGCAAGAGAAGACAAAAGAGATGTAAAAGACCATTAGAATCTTAGGCTGTTCAAAAAACAAGACATTAGAAAATAAGGGGAAAAACTCTTCAAAGAAAGCAGATAGATAGAGCAGTCATAGCAAAGAAAAGAACATTAAAACTGATGATACTGTTCAAAGAAAAACAATATAGGAATCCATGATGAATAAAATAAATGACTCTTTAACTAATGGTCATGATTTGTGTACTAGCTTAACCCTTTTCACGCATGCGCATAAAGCAAGTAATTACTGCCAACGCACGAGTATTTTCAGGTGGAGTTTATTGCGTTTCAGCTCTTGTATCATCTCTAAACTGTTCCTAGAAGTTTAGCTGTTTCAAATTGCTTCAATATGGATACCTGGATGTTTTGTTCTTCTTATGATTGGTGTATTCATCGTCTACAAGGTAAGCATCATGTTATAATATGCACACATTGTAAATGACGTATAAGCATCTTTCAAGAGTCCCCATGTTTCTTTATTTGAAATAGAATTAGATGATAGTAGGAATGACTGAAATGTTTCTTATTCTTCGTTGCAGTGTTTTTTTTTGCGTTGTAGTACTAGTTCTTTGAGTGGGCATGGCCTTCTGGTTCTTGGAATGTACTTATAATTGTGGTTGTAAAATAGAGCAATTAGGCATTTTTGAGGATAGTGAAATAGGTGATCACTTAACACCACTCTAACAACCTAACACCACTCTAACAACACCTCGTCCTCTACCACAACCTCCACGTCCCCTGCCACGCCTATCACGACCTCCACATACGCTTCCACTACCACTTACTATTACAGGTAAGTTTTATAATGATAGTACAATATATTGCAAAGTAATTTATCTCACCATTCAATTGTTCTTTTTCAGTCTCATCAACCACAACAATATTATCAGCTACTACATCAATTTCATCTATATATATATAATTTTTTTGCTTTTATTGAAATAAATTATAAGTGGTTTATTGAAGTAAAATTGGAAAAAAGGTAATGTTCTGTGAAATACTGAAGTTTCTGGGTAAATCGATCAACATACAAGATGTTATATACACAAAACGCATAAATGCGTCGTCGGTGCTGGTGAACAATCACCCACCGACGCATAAATGCGTCGGTGGCGCGGAAAGGGTTAACAATGAAGCCTGAAGTAAATGTTCAAAACATTGATAAAACCAGTACAAATGACAAAAGGAGATTAGAACATCACAAAAATAACACTGCTAACAAACAAATGTCTTCTTTTTAATGTAACTGACTACATTAGCCATCACACCAATGCAATATGGTCAAACCTTTAAATGCCTAGAGTTTTGAAAATACTGTATTATAATTATAATCAATAAGTTCTAAAATGCCAGTATGGATAATTAGCATTTCTGTAAATAGACACCATAATAAAGGTCTGCAAAATTAGTGTTTTCATGTAAAATTGAGACTTCCCTTGAGAGCTTGCATAAAATTTTGATGTCTCTTTGACTATCATTTCTCGAATATTATAGTTGATGTTTACAGATACGTTTTTTGTCCAATTGGTCAAAATGTGACATTATTAGAAAAAAACTATGCCCCAATTTTTATCAATCTGTATTTGCAAAAAAAACAGTTGCCATAATTTTTAGACCACTTCTAAATCTTCATAGAGCAAACATCAAACCTCCCAGCTAGATCTTGCACTTAGTCAAGCTCTAAATATTTTAACAGTCAAGATGCTATATGTACTACTAGTGTTCTCATGAAGGTTCGAACATTCGAAAATGTTCGAACATTTTGGCCCAGTTCAATCGATTCGAATAAACTTTCATGCTTTCAAATATTTAATAGTCATGAATAATAATTACTCCTCCCACATTAATTGATCCACGTGTTTAGTATTTAGAGTTTTCATAGTGTTATGGCTAAAAACCTTAAAAGTGACGTATGGCAATACTTTCAAAAAAGAAGATCATCCTAAGAAAGTGAAATGTTTATTGTGTGAAAAAATTTACTCGCACTGTGGTGGAGCAACTAATCTTAGAGAGCATCTTTCCAGTCAACACTCTCTTACTTATACAGTAAAACAGATTCAGTAAAGTAGTTCTAAGTCACAGTTATCACTTGACAAATATGCAAAACCTGTCTTTGTAAAGAAAATGAACAAATTTATCCAGGTTTGTCAAAAGTTTCAAGGAACATTCTAAGTATACCATCCACTTCTACATCATCTGAAAGAGTTTTTTCTGTCGCCAGATTAACCATAAGCAAGTTAAGATTAAATTTAAGCTCTGAAAATGTTAATGCATTGTTAATTTTGAAAAAACTTGAAAGAGTTTTAACATTTTTGTGGTTTTACAATTTACATTTATACAAACATTTTTGTGGTATCATTCCACCTACACACAATAACGAGCAAGCATTTGGAACAAACCAATGCAACAAACCTTCGAAGTACTATATTCTACATTCGTTAGAACTTAATGTACTACACATCAAAGTGTACTTGCTTTTGTCTGAGGCAACATGGCTTCAATATGTCCGAGTCAGTTGGGATAGATAACACAGCACTCATCAAAATTCCATTATGCATGATGTAAACCTTTTAAACTTTATATAACAGATATTCTAGAACAACTTTAGCAAAAGTTTTGAAATTAATACTAAGCCATTTTTTGAGGCAAACCTGTTCCTGTTTTATCTTGTACCTGATCACTGAAGAAAAGACTTGACATGAAGCTTTGTGTGCAGAAATCTTTTTCAGAAGTTAGATAAACAAATTCTCCAGCATTGTCTGAATTTTTAAGCTTGAAAGGTGAACCATTCTATTCAATTGTTTAGTATATATAAGTGGACATTGCGTGCAATGAGTTAGTTATTATTGATGCATTTTCCTTAACTTAAATACGTTTCTAACCGTCTAAACTTTTAAGAAAGTTTGATTGATTTTTATATGCCCTGACTGTACTGTGCTACAGATGCATTGCAAAGCAAGACGCGAACTTTTTTTGCTTATTTATTTATTTTACCAACTTACTTGTTAACATACTACATGTGTATAATACCATCAGTAGATACTGACTGACCTTGTCTTGGTTCAAGTGGTATCCAGTGATGTTCGCTAGTTAACAGGTGAAACAGATCAGCAGCATTAGAATTCAAAACAAATCTAAATGGTGAGCTACAAGAGAAGTAAAATATAATAAATATATTGTAAAGGTATACATACATATATACTATACACCCACAAAACCAAAAAATGAAAACATTAAATCAATTTCACAAATTAATTAATACCTTAGTAGACAAAAATATCATACCATTTTAACAGCAATTAACAAATACTTGCACAATAGTAAACATTTATTAAAAGTTATGCAAAACAGTTAAAAGGTCCTGTAATCAGTATCGCTTTAGATATGCAACAAAACCTCCCTGTTTGCATAATGTACAAAAACCCTATGACATAACTCTTTCAAACTTAGTATAACAAATGCTCTAGAATAGTTGCAATTTTCAAAAAATGCTATAAAGTCAAATGTCTCTTTCTACATAAGTCAAAATGTACTGTCATTATTGTGTACTCAGTCCACCAAGGAAAAAAGAATTGATAAAAAGCTTGAATTAACAGAACTTTTCCAAACTTGGTGAAACACTTTCTTGGAATAGCTTCAGCTTTGCCTAAAGTTTATAAGCTTGAAAGATCAACACTCACTTTGCAATTTAAAAAAAAAAAGTATATACAACCTATATGTGCATTGTTTGAATTGTTGCTGATGTATTTTCCTTAAATTGAAAGCTTTTCCATTAGACAGAGCCATATACCTTAATATATCTTTATCTCTGCGTTCATCAGCATAAGATGAAGTCAATACAACTATTTGATTTATGGTATTCTCTGTTACCCACTGTAACAATTTCTTAATAAACTGGCCACTTTGTCCTACAAATAAAAAAATATTTTGGACAAATTATTTACACACATAGGCAGCTGCAGGGCCTGGCATACGCAGGCAATGACCAGGTTGACTCGACCAAGCAATTCTAAATAATGCCCTGAACAGTCCTTCTAATCAAGCTGGTATCAAATATTTCCTTGGATCGAGTATTCAGTAGAGGGATTGCATTTTTCGCGTATTGATATTAATAAACGTGACCACACCCCTTTTCCTGCCCAAGTGGAGTTACAGTTCTGCAGCCGCCCATGTTTACACACAGTAACACGCACAAAGTTAAAGATACAAAGTAAATAATAAAGTTTTCTAAAAAGGAATAAAAGTAGGGATGATTAATGTTGGTTCTTTAAAAAGAACCAACATCAAGATAGTAAGGATCGCAGCTGCATCATCTCAACATAATAAAAATAGCACAGAAAAAGACTAAATATATTACAAGTAGTATGACATTAGTCAAATGAGAGAAAAATTTTGGTGGAGTAAACCACTTTTTGTTGTACAAGAAGCATATTGTTTATCTTCTTCCAAAACATAATTGCGCAATAAATCCTATTGAAACAGTTTGAGCTCGAGCAAAGGAATACAACAAATTTTATAGCCAATATAGCTTTCTGTAAAGCATCATTTGGACAAAGAAGTCTGTTCCATCAAAACACTTTCAAGTGACTTCACATTAAATGCTTGCTTTCCTGAAAGGCCTATCAGGTACTCAAGATTTATAAATGCTTTTAAAAAGTATAAAACCATAACATCCTACCAAAGAATTTCTAAGTAGCAGCAATTTTACACTTAAAATTTATTACAGGTTCATCACAGACATTCATATCATACACAAGTTAATGGATAAGATTTTGTTTATGTAATTAGTAGGCACAAAATTCTTAAAGCGATAGTCTTAATTTCATGAGGCAAAGCTGAGTGATATTTATCATTAAAACAACACAAATATAAATAATTCATACTTCACTCAAACTCATTGTTATAAATTATAGCCTTGGAGGATGATGCCTACTTTAATTAAAATTTAATGAAAACAACAATGATATGCTCTTTTAAACTATTAATGAATTAATTGTTTTTCATAGTTTTCCAGACCTTTTATGTGAAATCAAAAAATGGTGTGTGGAATCTGGATGCTAATCTTTGCAGTGAGGCTTGAAAAGGGACAATGTAGCCATCAAAACATTTTTGGCATAAAATACAGAATCTTGTACAACTGAAAACTTGCTTGCTTCAATTTGTTTCAAACAGAGTATTTGTTTGACAAACACAAAATTTGTTATGAAGCTTTATTCATCAATCTAAGCTATTTAGGTAAGTTTTAAAGTTTCATCTGAATAAAAAAATGGAGTGCTGTTTTAGAACACTAAAGTACAGACAATTACCAAAGCAGCTCAATATTGTAAGAGGACATTTAACAAATTATAATTCATTGAATGCTGAAATTTTGAAGCTAGGCAAACAAAAAATTACATGCATAAACAATTACCTCAAAGCCTATGTTATTTAAGAAGTGAGGTCATGAATTCACGACAAGCATCTTCTAGAAACATCCTTGCTTTGAGAGAAGAAAGCTTGGCCAGAAATTAGGAGACCATAGTTAGCTCAGAACTCTCATGAAAGCTGAAAGTTTTATAGACTTACAAAATTATAGCATTAAGAGGTATACGGTGAGAAGTATGTTCATGTTGAGGTTTATGTTAAAAAAAAACTTGTAAGAGAATGATTTCTATTCCATTGATGGCATAACTGTAACTAGCAATGTATATGTTCGTCTATTCTATTAAGTTAACAAATACCCAACAGGCAAAGCCCTAAAATTTAATATTGTTGGAGTATGTATTATATATACCTTAGCAAGTGGAGATCTCAATTGTAGGAATACCACTTTATCTTCATGATTAACATACACTAGCAAGAAAAATAGCATAGGGTCAATTGATCTTGCTGCCTGATAACAAGTTAGTTAAATTTCAGATTGTTTCTAGTCTAACAAGTTATCTAACAATATGAGCTAAAAACAATGTGAGGTGTACTAATGTTTAGAGGTTAGGATATAGGGGGTCACTAGTCTAGCCCTACTGGCCCTGCATCTATCAAAAAGGAGGGGCCAGCCTGATTAATAATCCCTGTGAAAGTTTGCACATCAAAAGACAACTGCTATACAAACAAACAACCTACATAGATATAACTTAGAACTACAAGGCGTGACCAATCATACCACAAGACCATCCCAGACAAGTCTAACAATGAGATTCTTATACACACAATCTGTTCTCAAAGGGGTTTTTATCCACTTGCATGACCAGTTTGAATCGTATATCCTCTCTTTCACAACTGGTCTAATAAAATTTGCTACATCTATACTAAATTCAGGTTCAAATTCAGTTTGAGCCCGACTGAATATTATCGTAGAATAGTAAATAAGTTAGAGAAATGAATGGTCTTTCAAAACAAATTGCAACACAGCTTAAGATATGCAAAAACTGTGCTAGCTGTTCAGAAAGTAGTAAACTAGAAACCTCATAAAAGTTTATCATATACAATTATGACATAATTTGCACATTGTTAACGAATACTAACACCATTGTTCTGACTTGTTCACTAGCTGCAGCGAAAAATTTTTGAAAAGGTATGTTATACCAAAAGGACTAAAGTCTTAAGAAGCAAAGAACCACGAAAAAATTTTGAAAGGTATGTTATACCAAAAGGATTAAAGTCTTAAGAAGCAAAGAACCGCAAAAAAATTGAATGCTTCAATGAGAGTTTGTAAAAAGTAAGTTATGTGGTTACATCCAACATAATAGATTGATGACACTTTTCGTTATCGAAATTCCACAAAAAAAAAAACAAATGTTCAAGAATATCCCTCATTCCTTAATTGTTACATAACACCAACTTACTACTTACACTCTGAAGATGTTGT
>NW_024533744.1:0-34289 GCF_016097555.1 Gigantopelta aegis | reverse complement strand
CATACCGTACAAATGCTTTAGGAACATTATTTACTCAATAAACAAAAATAATTAGGATACTGACATATTATAATTAGACAGATTCACTATGATTTCAATATGTCTATAAATAAGTCAATTAAACATTTTAATGTAGTTGGTTATTAGCAGCTCTCACCGTGTTTGAAGGTTATCTGTGAAATTGACCACATAGGAAGTGTACATAAGAGTATGTACATTGTGTAAGTTATTATCTGGGCTTACATGTACCTGATGCTCGTCAACTTTGTACAATTCCGTCTTATGCAATCTTTTACTTCTTCCGTCCAAGACCACCAAACTTGGCCGTATCCCCTTACAGAAAGGGCACCTCCTCTTCGGACTCCACAATGTATCCTTGCACAGCCAGTCCACTGACCACATGCTCTTTTCCTCTTAATCCTCCTTATAATTTATAAAAAGTAGTTTAAGCAACCCATCACATGTTGTAAATGTACGTACCACAATTATTGATGTACATGTACATGTAGCTTCTATCACTTTTAAAAACAAAGTAGAGTATGCGCTTGTTTTGCAATGTGTATGTACATTTGTCTATATTACAATACCTGCTTCTCCTTGTAGTAGTGTGTTCCAAACTAGCAGTCTAACCTTCGGATGTCTTGTACAGCAAAGGAAGTGTTGTTTAAACTCCACTGTTTGTCCTTCAATTCGTGTTGCAGAAGATTTTGCTTTCCTATGAGAGTATTAATTTTAGCATTTTTGTAATAGGAGTTTTTAATCATTTATATATATATATATATATATATAGCTTTGCATACATTATACTTCATGGTCATAAATGTATAGTAAGAAATGTTTCATAGTGATAAATGATGTTTCATAGTGATAAATGTATGATCATAGGATTCTCATATGATCATAGGATTCTCATATCATTCTTTTCTTTTAGGATCTTAAGAAATATTTTGATGTCTCTGGTGGTAGTATTAGTCAACAAGTTGTACAATCCATTTTATTTCAGCTCCTACAAGGTCTTGCTTTCTGTCATCGTAGCAACATATTACATAGAGATTTAAAACCACAAAATATTCTCATTAGTAAAGTTAGTTATAATTATTATAATTAATACCTTATCAAACAGGTTTGGTTTTCTTGACTGACAAGTTTTAAATTAGTTGGCACACCTAATGAGAGGACGTGGCCAGGAGTTACCAAACTACCTGAATTTAAAGTAAAGTATTTAATTTAATTTAAATATAAAAGGAGTTTCCTCCTTATCCTCCTGTCGCCATTTGAAGCTACTGTACCCCTCCTGGAATCATTATGGTATTGATTTATTACAGGTAATATATCTGTCCATATCTCCCACAGGCATCATTTATGGTTGCACTGGTTTGTTTTCCTGATATTGCTCATGGCAAAACAAATCATAATACTGGAAGCAGAGACTGGGAAATACTCTACAATGGAGGAAGGCTACTGTACTAATGCCTCTCAAAGTGATGACACCCTCAGCAGATTCTTCTGGAAATGGATACTATAGGTAACATATTATTATAAATTGATGTTGTTTTTATTTGTATTCTTTGTAGTTGTGGTAATCAGGGTTTCTCAGTGACACCTGATGGCAAACTACGGTGGCATTCAGCTGTATATGGTTATCAAGACTTACCTTCCCACATCTTCCTGTGTCTATTCATCCAGATGGCACTGTGGTTACTATGTACGATATTAATCAGACAAGTATCCTAGCTCTCTCCAGTCAAGATGGTTTTTTTTGTTCACTTATTAAGAGTTTGATTCTCAATTTAATAAGAAATGTTTTTGTTGTGTGATTTCAATACAATTTAATAATAGCAATGAAAAATAAAGATTATTGAAATGTTACATTATTGATAGGGAGAAACAAGTATGTCAAATATAGTTCAGTGTCACACAAATATAATTAATATTATAACAACATGAAATAAAACAAATATTAACCAGTAAATTTAAGCTATCAGTCTGATATATCAGAAGAAGAGAAAATGGGTTTGAAGTCTTCTGACTTCATCACGTACAAGAATTGATGCATCTAAATGTTTGGCGTTGAATTTCCCTTCCAAAATAGAGACTTTTGATAAAAAGATCATCTCTAACGCGCTTGACTATGTGCTCCCTTCTCTATCGTGGTAGCTGTCCTGTTTATCCATAACCCATCACCAGCCATCCTAACTGGAGAAATCTGTTTGTGTTTCATTATGAAGCTTATTATTGTCTACCCAATATAACATGCAACCAGTTTGGGAATTCGAAAGTAAGGATGAAGTTTACTAATATCATAAGACCTGTCAAGATCAATCAATACAGCATCATAATTTTCATTGAAAGCATATTAGCAACTCTGACGTCATTGTGTGAAAATCCATAACTATGTAGTTCATCTAGTGCCACCTTGACCTTTTCTTACTAGTGTTCTTAAAACACTGACTGGCTTCTTTATCTTTTAATGGATTAAAATGTACCATAGGGTACGTGAATATTAACCTGTTATAAGAACTGCTCTTGGTACAACAAAAGTATTTAGGAGTGGAAGTCACAAAATCTTTTAGTTCCTTAAGAGCAATAACTTCCTTATCATCATATACGAACTTGTATATAGATCCACTACATTGGACCATGATGTGACGATGACAACCAAGTTGTGTACAGCAAGATTGGATAGATTTGGATTCACCACACATTTCTTTTTTCAATTTCATCTTGAGTCAGATGCATTAAACCAGAGAATTGGTTGGCATTACAGGAACATTCGTTTAGATTTTCCACTAAACACGATTGACTTCTTCTATTCCAATTCCATGGTCTCGTGTCTCTTCAAAGTATAAGACGACCCTCAAATTCTCCCACTTGACTTTTATCGAAAGCAATAGACGTTTTTCTTCTTTTTTTTAGGGAAAAAAAACAGTTATTTCCCTAAACATTACGTTTGTTTCCTTAAAATCGAATAATGTCTGCACCTAAATAAATATACACTGTAAATATACCTGTAATATACACTGTAAATATACCTGCAAAGATGCATTTTTTTAAAGTTGCTGCGTTTGAATGGTTCCACTGTGGACTTCAACAGCGGAAATTAATTTTTTTTGCCTTTATAAAATGTTTATATCAGGTCTAAAGTTGGTTGAAGCGTACAAATTAGGGAGTTTACTCATAGAAGGTATTTCTTTGTCCACTTTTAATACGTATTCCCTTTAGTAAACTTATTTAAAACTACTTCAGCTAACTCATTGTTCTTAGTCTTAGTGTCTTCTTCGTCTTCATTTACTTTTATATTCAAATGCTTTGCCAAATCTAAAAGATCATACTTTCCGAGTTCTCCCCTCAATTGGCTCAATTGCTCAGATTCTTCTGACTTTCAAACATACGAAATTCGAAATCGGTGAATAGGATGAGACTGTTTGGGATGTTGATAAACTTCTGCTTCTGCTGACCTAACATGATGAAAGTGGACAGTTGTTGTGATTACAGGAAAAAATGAAAAATGTACTAAATGCACTAAAATGTGCAGTGTAGCTCTAATGTCTATACTACATTTTAACTTGCACACAAAATATAATGAGAGTCATTAAACCAAGTTATAGCAGTTCAAAAAAACAACAGACACACAGTACCTCGCTATGCGCCCACGCAGGTTAATTACTGATTACAACAACCTATTGACAACCCTGGTGGACACACATTTAACAACAAGACACACACAAGACATGTTAGTTAACTACAAGAGAGGTACATTTATTTCTCATACCTTTCGTCTTTTCATAGGAGGAGAATTATTGGAGTTGCCATTTGTAATAATAAGGTTGTACCTGTGCTCGGAGGAGAGCAGGTCAAGTGATAATATAAAATCTCGCCCCTAACAGTTCTAAACAGTAATAACACATGCGCATGCGCAAACAACGTGGGGGCGTGGTTATTGATTCCATAAATTTATAATATAATTTTTTTTAAGATAATAAAGAAATAAAGGTTAACAGCAGAAATATTATAGTTAGGAAATAAATACTCGTTTTGTGTGATCTTCATCGTCACTCTTCTTTCTGAAAAACTTTGTGTGACATACATCACTTTCCGACAAGTGCGAGTGAGAAGCATTGTGTCATCAGTGATATTCACATTGTCAAATATTTCATTCCACCCTTTTGGACTTTTTGATGAGTACAAATGTTACGTCATTTAGTTCCTTATCTTCCTGCTGGAGTAAATGAAATTGAGTTACAACATCTTTCTAGGACCAGTTTCACTAGTAGCAGACGACGCATGACTATAAAAAGAAAGTTATAACAAATACATGTAAAATCATCATCATTTGAGACCATGCTCCCACAAGCCATACTCCAGTGGGTGTAACATTAATTCTTACGGTGTTTTGTAGTGCCACGTGACATGATTGGGCTGGTCAAATCTGAGAACTTACCACCACCAAGACTCAACATGGCAATGTTGTCTGAAACACATAAACAATGCAGTGTGCATAACCCTTACTGAGTTGTGTTGAGAATTCTCCTCTTGAGAATCTTTCTTTTCCTCCTCCTGAAACAGTCATTTAACACGTGTTGCTGTCAATAATTTAAGTCTTTCACTGGCCATGCAACGAAGCTGTGTATCTCGAGAGGATATCCATATGTTGGATGAGTGAGATCTTCAAAAACATCTTTTATTAGTATTACTCCTCATTCTCTAATAATACATGTACAAGTTTTGGTTTGGGACCCTTTAGCCACAATGTTCAAATCAACAAGGAGTTCCACAGTATTCTTTTTTTTCTGAAATCACAAATCATTTGCCAACCACTTGTTGACCAAGGTGTTTCACAAACGGTTACTTACAAGCAAGTAACCCAATAACTACTTGATTATGTTGTTTAATGACTGTTTCAAGAGGAGGAAAAGAAAGATTCTCAAGAGGAGTAAAAATGTATCAAATGTAAACATTACATTTGATTCATTTTAAATAGTTTGTAAGAGTCGAACAGTCAGTAAATGCATGTATACATTACATGTGGTTGAATGCAAATGTCGAACACTTCGAATAACTATATTAAATTGCAAATTTTGAACTTTATTAGTTATGTTCTGAATTTGAAAGTTCTTTTGAAGATGCATCTGCTCATGACACATTCATTCCCGAACAATGAAGTGGAATGGAAGAACATACGTATACACAACCAGCTGTTCAGAAACAGAAAGTGAAGCTGATCAGGACACAGCTGCTATGCCAAGACAATCTACTTCCTCAGTCCAAAAGTGAGTCACAATCATACTTATACCTTATGGTATTGTACAATATAGGTATTGATGTTACTTCCAAAAAAGGTAAAACTAAAAGAAATAAATGTATGCATCATGAAAAGGTTTCTTAGACACTTCTGCTGCTATCACTCCAGCCATAAAGAAACATTTACAACCAAGCAAAAACTTTCGGCAGCATTCAGAAATAAGGTAAACTAAAATTAGATAGAAGGTGGTAAATTCATAGTAGAATTATGGTAATTATTTAATTAATAGAAGAAAGCGAGACTTGTCGCCTGTATTGTTTGAAGAAGAAAATGAAGAAGTTGATAAACAAATCAGTGAAAGTATACATATATACAATTATTTACAATTAATGTGATTACAACTTAACTAGGACGAAAACGGCAAAGTTTAGAATAGATGCCAAATTGCCTGAAATATTGACACAGGTACATATCATGTGTCTTGTTCTATGTACTATGTCACTTGGTGACATGACTGTAAATGAGTTTACCACTTGTAAACATGAATAATAACTACATAGAGCTATGTAATATGACTATTATCATAGTCTGTTTCACCTTTGACATTAGTAGCTAACATATGGATGCATTTTCAAATAGCCATAAGTGTGATTTATTGTAGTATAGTAGCTAACTATTAACTAATAAAATATGGTTATTATCAGAGTTAATTTAATCCTTTTATTTCCTCCCGTGCATAGTAATTTTTATTTCAAACATTTTGAGTTTATGTCATATACATTTAGTGTGTTTTTTTTTTTTACCATAGAATGACAGTCTAATTGAATGTGCTAAGAAAGGTGACTTGCCAGGAATAAAACATTGCTCTCTCCAAAGGAGCTGATGTAAACAATACTGATTCGGTAAATTAGTTTTGTTATTAAAACATTACACTTTAAAATGAAGCAATCCATTCTGAACATGTTTCCTTTAATACAATTAATACTAGCTTTGTTGTTAATGTTACAGATACCATCATTATGAATATTAATTAGCAGTGATAAAGTTATACTTTTTGGACAAAACATAATTCAATTCTTTCAGTAGTGTGAACCTGAATTCTCTATTTAATAGTTTAACACATCAACAAATTGACTGTTGTGATTTTTATATTAAACTCAAGATATTTGATTGAGCGTTTCCAAGATCTCAAAATATTGACTATATATATTCATTCTTTGTTCTGAAACTTTTAAAGGCATTCAGTGTCAATCTCTGAAGGGTAGAACTTTTCTCTAAGAAACACTTTAAATGTAGTTACAGTATTCCTTGTATTTTAGGAGCTAGTGAGCCAATTTCAAGATGAGGTAACTCCTTGTATAGACGAACTTGCAAAAAGCTTCCATTAATTTCTTTTGATGTTTTCTTGATTTCATCTATTTTCATCATGGAAATCTTTGTGTGAATTGAAAAACTCAACATTAAACTTTTGGTGAAAATGAATCTTGCTAACTGTACATAACAGTACAAAGCACATTCTTGTAGTTTCAACAGCTAGTGAATCTTAATAAACATTATACTTTGATATGCATCATTAGCTTCTTGGGTGTTTGAAATTAGCCTTAGTATGTACTTTGATAATACAACAATAACATAATTCAGTATCCTGTCACCTTAAATCATTATGTCACTTTTTTCAGTATTTAATGTATAAAACCAAGTAACTGAGGCAGTTTGGCTATCATGACTTTACCAAACAAGGAAGATGTGTAACTAGACAGTTCTAAGCTACCCATTGATGTTTTTATACTCTTTGAATTAACTGCATAAACTTATAATAGAAAAAAACACTATTGAGCATTTCATTTGATAAATTATCCAAAAATTTGAAGCATACTAGTGATTTTTTTTTTACTTTGGATAGAGCATAGTATATCATAGGTGATTTATATGAGGCAAAAAATATTCGTTATGGAATTGCAAGATGCATATATTTACTGAAAACTCAATATACATTTAAATTAATATGATTCCATCTATTTTAATTGTCTCACATTATCTCACATGCTCTCAAATATACATTACAAACGTTGTGTATTAAACCACCCTAAGAGGCGGTTTTGCTGATGTGAGTTGATATGCAAATATGTGAAATGTATCAAGAGTGAAAAGAACTGATTTGAATTGGAATTCATTATATAAAAATGAAGCTACAGTTATATCAGAAGACTATAACATAAGTACAGGTTAAGTCTCGAAGATTTCATTTATGGACTACCATATTTCATTCTTCATTGTTTTTCCATGCAGTAGCTAATGAAACGTAAGTAAAGTACCTCTGTAGAATAAAATGAAAGAAATGAGGTATTCATTTTCACTGTCAAATAACTTCATAATTTTGTATATTGTTGGTACAATAATGAAGGAGCAATGGTACAGAGTGACTTGAACTGATTATAGAACCTCTAAATTTAGTGAAAAGATCTGTGCCTCATAGGAACAGGTTCCTTCTAGGTTTCTTTATGATGTTGTAGATAGTGGCAGGTTGTCAGTTGTTAATAGTAATTATTAATTGATTCTTTCATCCCTTTCATTGAAGTGATACATTTCTGTTGTGTTAGTTTTCTAAGTGTTGTTATTATATTGTTCAAACTTCTTCTTTTGTTTGTTATTTCATTGGTATTAAAGCTGAGTCATAACTATAATTATCTGTCTTGGTATTAAATCTTTAATTTTAAAATATATCAGAATGTAACAAAGTGCCTTTCCTCTTATAAATTGTAATACTTTTAAGAATGTTTAATGGTTTTCAGTTTGATTTAATACAAATCTAAAAATCTTCTACTCCAGCTGAACTATTATCAAACAATACAATAACTAAATATCCTTCCTGTCATTTATAGAGCCATTTGTATTAAAACTTAAATGAGGCAGTATTTAAAAATTACAATACATTGCATGATATTGAATAATTTAAGTGTTGATATGATAACAGTACTGGTATATGGTCAGCTCTATACTTGGCATACTTATTGCTATTTCCATAATTTAAAGGATAGTCTTTTAAAAAGTACCATCTCTTATTTACTTGTGAGTACAAACTGAGTGAGTCATATTGAAATACAGATATGACAATAACTTAAAAGACACTTGTTATATTTTTGTTTGGTGCTAACATGACTGGAGTAGATCCCACCTAAATATATTATAATAAACCATTAATCTGAACCAACACAACATATCAAAACAGTTGTATATGATATATGTTATCAATGTTATAATGTATTGCATCACTATGCTAGTAACTTTGCAAACTAAGATAAAAAGCAACTCTCAACAATTCTTAGAAATAATGTTACTAATACAAATAACTCTTTGCAATACAACATAATCATTGCGTCATAATAGACACTTTTATAGACAAACTATTATAAATAGATTTTAACAATTAACAGTATGTGTAGTAATAACAAATGTTACTAATAAATATTCTTATAGTATAGAGAATGAGCTAAGACAAAGCTTCCAACAAAATTTAATATTTATTCATAATTCAAACAGACCAAATACAAACAAATACTTTTCTTTACCATAATGACAAAACTTGTGTAGAAATGTTAGATCACACTTACCAACTATTATAAATTATTGTAAAGGACATATTCAGATCGCAAGTTATAACAGCATCATAACACCAGAAAAAAAGAAAACAATAGAGTAAATAAAATGAAGATATTGGATTGAAGTACACTTAGAATTTATATTATATTTCATCACACTTACCGTCTATTATATTGTAAAGGACACATTCAGATCAAAGTAATAACAGTATCATATATATGGAAAAAAAGCAATAGAGTAAGTAAAAAGGAACACATTGGATTTAAATACACTTAGAATTTATACTATATTTCATCACACTTACCGAATATTATATTGTAAAAGACACGTTCAGATCACAAGTAATAATAGTATCATATATATGAAAAGAAAAAGCATTAGAGTAACTAAATCGGATTTAAATAGGCTTACAATTTATACTATATTTCATCATACTTACAAACTATTATATTGTAAAGTACACATTCAGATTACAAGAAATGACATTATCATATATATTATAAAAAGGCAATAGAGTAAACAAAAAGGAACATATTGGATTTAAATACACTTAGAATTTATACTATATTTCATGACAATTACCGACTATTATATTTGTAAAGGACATGTTCAGATCACATGTACAAAGTAATAACAGCATCAAAGATACGAAAAGAAAAGCAATAGAGGAAACAAAAAGGAACACGTTGGATTTAAATACACTTAGATCTTATACTATTTTTATGTCATCACACTTACCGACTATTATATTGTAAATGACACATTCAGATCACAAATAATAACAGTATCATATACATGAAAAGAAATGCAATAGATTAAATAAAAAGGAAACACATTGGATTTAAATACACTTAGAATTTATACTATATTTCATCATACGTACAATCTATTATATTGTAAAAGACACATTCAGATCACAAGTAATAACAGTATCATATATATGAAAAACAAAAGCAATAGAGTAAACCAAATTGGATTTAAATACACTTAGAATTCATACTATATTTCATTATACTTACCGACTATTATATTATAAAGGACACGTTTCAGATCACAAGTAATAACAGCATCATAAATATGAAAAGAAAAGCAATAGATTAAATAAAAAGGAACACATTAGATTTAAATATACTTAGAATTTATACTATATTTCATCATACCTACAAAACTATTATAATGTAAAGTACACATTCAGATCACAAGTAATAACAGTATCATATATATTAAAAGAAAGGCAATAGAGTAAATAAAAAGGAACACATTGGATTTAAATAGACACTTACAGACTATTATATTATAAATGACACATTCAGATCAGAAGTAATAACAGTATCATATATATGAATATAAAAGGAATAAAGTAAATAAAGGAAACACATTAGATTTAAATACACTTAGAATCTATACTATATTTCATCATACTTACAAACTATTATATTGTAAAAGACATGTTCAGATCACAAGTAATAACAGTATCATGTATATGAAAAGAAAAAGCAATAGAGTAAACTAAATTGGATATAAATAGACTTAGAGTTTATGCTATATTCCATCATACTTCCAACTATTATATTATAAAGGACACATTCAGATCACAAGTAATAACAGCATCATAAATATGAAAAGAAAAGCAACAGAGTAAATAAAAAGGAAGACGTTGGATTTAAATACTCTTAGAATTTATACTATATTTCATCACAATTACCGACTACTATTTTGTAAAGGACATATTCAGATCACAAGTATTATCAGTATCATATATATGAAAAAAACAATAGAATAAATAAAAAGGAACACATTGGATTTAAAGACACTTAGAATTTATACTATATTTCATCACACTTAAATTCCATTATATTGTAAAGGACATGTTCAGATCACAAGTAATAACAGCATCAAAGATATGAAAAGAAAAGCAATAGAGGAAACGAAAAGGAACACGTTGGATTTAAATACACTTAGATCTTATACTATTTTTTATGTCATCACACTTACCGACTATTATATTGTAAATGACACATTCAGATCACAAATAATAACAGTATCATATATATGAAAAGAAACGCAATAGATTAAATAAAAAGGAACACATTGGATTTAAATACACTTAGAATTTATACTATATTTCATCATACGCACAAAACTATATATTGTGAAGGACACGTTCAGATCACAAATAATAACAGCATCATATATATGAAGGAAAAGCAATAGAGTAAATAAAAGGAACACGTTGGATTTAAATACACTTAGAATTTATACTTTATTTCATCATACTTACAAACTATTATATTGTAAAAGACACTTCAGATCACAAGTAATATCAATAAATAATTGTCAGAACTGCACCAAAAGATAAACTAAGGTATGAGATGATAACTGCTAAATAAATTTTTATACTATTTTTCTCTTACAATTTTATAGTAACTTGTTCTATATCAACTTGAGATGATCTAGATCTAGTGTGGTCATGATATACTATATGCAAGTTATATCTATTATTTACTACTAATTTGTTAATTATTATTGTTCTGTTGTAAAATGATATAATGTTCTAATGATTGCGAGTTGTATATTGACTAATATTGTTATTGTGCTTAGATTGTACACAATGAAGACATTGTTAAGGAGAAACCAAAATCACAAGAAGACACTGAAAGGAGAATTGATGAATTAAAAGTTAGTAGAATTATTTTTAAATTTATTTTATTGTTTTTATTAGGGTATGTTGTGTTTACATTCCATCGTAACGTCAAACAATGTCCAAAATGTAATACAATTATACATAAAATTGGTGGGTATAACAAAATGACTTGTTGGAAATGTGGAGCTTACTTTTGTTGGCTTTGTGGTGAAAAAATAGCAGGGCAAGTCTTTACTATTAGTTGTTGTCAGAGACCGATCTTCCTTTTAGTATGTTCATTTGTCAGAGACCATCTTCCTTTTAGATATGTTCATTTGATGCTACAACTTGTGAGTTTTTTCGATCTGAGGATTATCTACCTCCACAAGAAGAGAAAGAATCATACAAAGCATCTGCTAATTTACCTGATCAGGAAGGCCAATTAAAGGAACTTGTTAGAATCACCTTGTCCTCGTTGTGGTTGGTAAGTATACCTCTCAAAAGGCTCTCATACCGCTGATAATTAAGTAATAATTATTTGATTTGTAGTTAGAACAGAAAAAAAGTAACAATAATTGGGTTAATTGTGTATGCTATTAACCCGGATGGTATTGGTTATGCTAAACATTAAATAAATTTCATGATATCTCTTGCTTTAATTGTGTTATGTCATATAAAATCTGAGAGGTATTAATAACAGGAGTATCTTAATAATGAACTACTATTTGTTTAACAGTATACTCAATGAATTTTTCCAGTACAATTCCTTTTTTTATTAATAAATCTAAAAATTCAGGCATCAATATCGTGAAATGCAAATGCAGAAGTAACCCTAAACCCTAAACCCTATAGACCCTGACCGAGGTCCGACATCCGCCTATCAGGGAAATGTGTATTTGGGTAGTACATCATGTGACCTTTCACCACACCCCCTAAATTGTCAATGGTGGGGCCAAAAAATTATAAAAAATGAAAAACTTAGTTACATTTTATGATTTTTAATATAAAAAAATAAGCTTGTTAAAATTTTTCTTATAATTTTGTTTAATAGAACTATGATGTGTCTACCTACAAAAAAAAATTTAAGTCCTGAAAATGTTGCATCTTTGAGAAAAAAAATATTTTTTGAATGAAAATTTTTAAAATTTCATGAAATTAGTCAATTCATCTTTTTAAAAAATTGGTAAAATTCAATAGAGTCATGAAATTAACAATTAAACATACCAAAAGATAGCTCATTTCTTGCTCTTTAAAACCCCATTGGTCCTATGAAAAACCCTACATAAATAGAGGTGTTATATTCAAAACCACATGATAGACTAAAATCCAGAAACTGTATTAAAAAGCTCCGAATTGGCAAAAACATATATCAATGTGTTCAGAATTATCTCCAGATTCCATTTATGTCAAAAAAATTCTGAAAAAGGTCATGGTTTTTACAATATATTCATAGATATTTAATAGAATGTCATTAAAAAAATGAATTCAAATACAAGGCGAAAAAAACTATACAGGAGATACTATATTTATCAGGGAGTGAAACCCCACAAACTCCTGCCCAAACCCTGCAACTATTGATTAATTATAATTTTTTTAATTGTCAATACCTGAAGTATGTCCTTTTATGTCCCTGACTTAGAAAATTACCCTGATGCTATTTATACTTCACCCTGGTAGGAAAAACATATATTTTCAAGTACTATTAAGTATGCTTTACTCAACCCTACCATCAAACAGTGAAATCTAAAAAGACATATGTCCTTGCAGGGAAATGTTATTTTAAAACATAAAAAGTAAAAATCTAGGTCAGGAAATCAGAATCAAAAGCTACAAATTACCAGGGTCTCATAAAAGACAGTTATCCGTAAAACACTACAAGGACATATGTCCTTCATGAAAATCATATTACAAATTTTTTTTTTGGTTAATGTGATCAGGAAAGTATGTATAACAAGTATTATTAACCAGGGATTACTACAAAAGGAGTTATGATTAAACCCCAAAGGGACATATGTCCCACCTGACAATTTTAATACAAATTTGTTTACATTTTTAATGCGATCAGGAAGCATGTACACCAAGTATTATTCAACAGGGATAACCACAAAAGGAGTTGTGATTGAAACCCAAAGGGACGTATGCTCCTTCTTATTGTCATGATACAAATTCTTTCACATACTTAATGTCGTCAGGGAAGCAAGTATTATCAACCAGGGATGATCGCAAAAGGAGTTATGGTTGAACCCCAAAGGGACATATGTCCCACCTGATTATTATAATACAAATTCTTTCACATACTTAATATGATCAGGAAGCAAGAACAGCAAAAATTATTCACCTGGGAGAACCACAAAGGAATTGTGATTGAAGCCCTAAGGGACATATGTCCCTCATTATTTTCTTATTTCAAATTCTTTCACTTACTTAATGAGGTCAGGGAAGCATGTAAAGAAAGTATTATTCACCAGGGATAACCACACAACAAGTTGTTATTGAAACCCCAAAGGACATATGTCCCACCTTATTCTCATAATACAAATTCTTTCACATACTTTGAATAGCATCTGTTGATCACAGAAATACACTCATTACCAGAAAGGACACCCCACACGAAGTTAGGGTCAGACACAGTCTTGAACGAAGGTAGGTCAACCACCGAATTGTGAGAAGACAACAAGGATGCTGGCGAAGTATGTTGGGTGACACCGCGGAAGGCTGAGCAGGAACAGGAGAGGGAGACCGAGCACGTGATGCCGAGTATGTTGGGTAGGGAACAGGAGACGGCGACTGTTTAACAGGTAAGTTGGCACAGTTGCCAAGCTTCGAGGGTAGACAGGACATACAAAAAATGACCACTCTTCACACAACACAGTTACGACAGTAGCCCTTCTTGTTACAAGGACAACACGCTCTACCACTACCACATGCCATATTCTCGGTCATTTTTTCAAAGCTATACCTTTTTTTCTTCCATTATATTTCGTGTGGACCAAAACTCCCCTCCAACAAATGTTTCTTGCATTGAAGCCATCATTTCTCTTCGAGAAGATACAAGGGGTTAAAATAAATAGAGTATACGGAATAGACACTTTTTTCTTCCATTATATTTCTGTACAAATTTTAGAATGTTTCCGTTTACGTTTGTAAACTGTCACCACGTCTATCTACGATAGAAGGCATTTTGAAAGAGAGTGCTTAAAGACGTCTGACGACAAAACACAATTATTAACAGAATTAGGACAGATCACAAGCACAGAAAACTGGACAGATACTTGCACAAACAGTTAAGGAGACCTATATTTATTCACTGTTTGGACTTGACTAGAACAAAAGACAACTGAAATTTTGATGACGAACATGAGGGAAAATAACCCACAACTTAGCGACAATGACATATTTCAAAAGCTGCCCAGTATACATCCCAACTGACTTTGCTATAAGTTTAATCATTTATTTTGTCAATTTATTATAATATAATATTTTGTTATTAATATCAGAATGAGGCATTATTACGAGAGACCATACCAAATTTACCTTAACATCAACCACAAGTTGACTAAACTAAATTCTTTGTTACAAACTTATAAAACAAAAACATAATACATGTAATTATCATTTGTAATCAAGCAGTCTCCCATGGTTAAAACAGCACATATATAAAGTGTACTATATTCATTTGATAACATATACATATAATATACATTACATACGAGTTACTTTCAAAACTGATGTAAATTTCCCAAACATAACATGTTATGATTTGTGACTAGTCTGTCTATTTTCGGTTTTATGTTAGTTGTCATGTCATGTGAAATTTTATTCCCTTTTGAAATGTCAATGATAATATAATTTATCTATGACAAGTACGCTGGTTCACTGACCATCTATTAATAATTCTTATAATCCTTTGTAATGTGTCACTAAATTTCATTTAAAATATAATTACTGAAACAAGACTAAAGTTAAATCAATTTACTTTGAGAAAAATAAACAACAAATCACTATTTTCTTGAGCAGATCTGTGTAATTAGTTAAACAACCATTATTGTTTATTGTTTCCTTCACATTTCTTCATAGATTTGTTAAAAAGACAACTGAGTATACATATTTATGAATTAAATTGACTGTTGTACTGCATTCTGTTTGCACCAAGTTTTAACAAGTATATTGTAGTACAATGCTATACTATTCTGTGTTTTACCATTTGATGGTGGGAGCAAATTAATTGTACTTACGCCCGTGTGCGGCAACAGTTTAAGCAATTACTATTCAAAATAACTTTATTTAAAATAATTTCATTATTATCATTTATCAATGATTTGACAACAATATGAATTCAATATGAAAATAGTCAAAATACTCAAAATATGCGAAAATGTTACGGATAAGATTGAGGTTTAAGTTTCTGGGAAGATTTGAATGATAAATACAAGTACACAATACAATCATTGAACATTATAATTTATACAGGTATAGACTTCCACTGACGGATCCAGAGTGCAGAAATAGGGGGTGCACAAACCTAATAAATATTCATAAATTTATTATTCATAGCAAAACCCTTTTAATTGCAAGGTGTGGTTGCTATGAACATACTTAAAGTAATAATTGTATACCACAGGCTGTGACTTGATGATTGAACATGAATATTATAGAGCAAAAAAGGAGGTCCATGTGCACCCCCCCCCCCCTGATCCGCCAGTGGACTTCAACATATCACATCTAATGACAATGGTAAGAAATATAAATTGTACTGATGTTAATGCAGTATGACATAAAGCTACTGTTATAGTTTGATACTTTCAAATGAAGTACAGAGATCATAAGAGTTCTTGTTATATTTTCTCAGCGCTTTGGAAATGTAGATGCCATTAGTTCAATGACAATCTGTGGATTATGACGTGTCTTCTTGTACTCTGTTTGTAGCGCTTTCACATTCCTCAGAAAAATATGTCCTCTCCTGTAATGTAAAAGGTATTAAATACATAATAATTGACATAAACAAACCTGACTGAACAATTGGAGGTGATAACAAAACTGAGCTACCAGGCACTTTTTTCTTCTCAGAACGAGGTTGTAATGAAGAACTTGGCCTCCGATGCATTGAGCACGAGCAAAATACTAGGAATAGCTGTGATTGGAGAATCAATAACTTTTACTAAGAAGTTGGACAGTATTGGACATATTGTCAATTAGAGTGCAAAGTACGAACTTCACTGATTATTCAATTCATTATTAATTAATTTAAATGTAAATGTGACTACTATTTATGAGGGGTTATTAACAACATTCTGTGAGGTATTATGCATATATCATTAATGTACTGTATAGTCAAATATTGATACATCAAGACCATTAGTTCAGTACTATATAATATCTCATAATATTAATTGAGGGAAATATCACTACAAGAAAATAAAAACTACAACAAATGTTTTGTAATTCTAAGATTGTTTTCATAACAATGTGCCCTTTTATAAGGTGACACGACAAAGTATTTCCATGTATCTTTTATGATAACTTGCAAGATGGACCAAAGCATTTCAGCAAGAATCCTTCTTCTACTTTTCATAGGTTCAAATATCTATATAAATTTTTATTGTATTATATATTTTCCATAGAACAATTAACATCTGAAGTAATCCTTCCTTGTGATTATGATAATTTGTCCTTCGGGATAATGTGACATATACTTGCATGGTATCGGAGAGAATCTTATAACATGGACTGTTCCTAACTTAATGGGTGGAACTGAAGATCTTCGAATTCTTCAACATGGACCACATTTAACTAGTGGTCCATTTACTGCAAAGTTTGTATCCATATCAGAACAATAGTATAATAGCTGCACTGTCCTTTTACGGCTACTGCTATACTACACAACAAAGATATTAAGTGCCATAGTGGAAGTGATGTTAAATCATGTAAAATAATGATTACAGGTATATACTTCAACAAAATGTACTGTTTCTCTAAATGTATATAGGTAAACCCACAGCTCCATTAAACCTCAGTATTGTAGCTACAACTGCTGATACAGTAGTTGTTACATGGACATCACCAGTTAGTGGTAGTCAATGTATAATTATTATATTGTAACTGTGTTCAATAAAACACACAACACCATGACAACGGTTAAGACAGAAAATAATATCACATCTCTGGAAATATATGGATTAGTAAAAGGCAGTAACTACTCATTTACTGTTAAAAGTATCGATAAAGATGGTGAGACTGGAAATAGCACTAAGTTTGCATATCTCCTGTTTGATGGTAAATAAATTTTTCACATGACAAATTAATGATTATTCATTTTTTTTCAGTCCAGAATCTGTTGTAAATCTTACTTACTTTATTGATTTACAGAGTACACTTTCAATTCAGTGGCAGGTATAAGCAGTTTACAGTTATAGTTTTTTGATGTTTATTTAAATTTTTTAGCCTCCTGAGTATTCAATGAGACCTCCAATAATACGTTATCATATTAATCATAACCTCACATCATCTGATGGGAGTATAATACATATATTACAAATAATAAACCCAAATTACTTTTAATAGTATTAGTTATGGTAACAAGTATAATGTGACTGTAACAGCTGAAAATATAATTGGACTCGGACCAAGAGTTAACATACAAGGTAACTGAGGAGATATCAGAAACAAAGTGAAATATTTAAAACTCTATAGTAATAATTCCTTTGATATTATCTTCTTCACTCTCCATTTCAATAGCTACTGAGATAGCTGGTCAGTAATTCTAAATTCTAATGTAAATAATTTTGTTTTACATTTCTGTTTCATAGATACTTTTTTCTGGCTAGTTCACTTCAATCGTCTCAAGGCAGAATATTGTGATTTGGCAAAATAAATGTTATAATATATAATTCTAGATATGTTCACATTAGATCATATAACGGTTTCTAAATCAACATTAGCACATGATAGTAAGTCTTTACATACAGAGTTACAATAACTGAAGATTGTCTATATAAAGAGTTTCAGGAAAAAAATGAAATTACTTTTACTGAAGGCATTGTTATGGTACATCAGGTATAGCATTTATTAGTCAACATTATATATACTTACTTGTAGGTATCAATATAGTTACATCTGATATGACTGTGAACCCTCTTGCTACCCTTTTGCCTGAAAGACAGAGTCTGGTACCAATTGTTGGAGGAGTATGTGGAGGACTTGCACTTCTAATATTTGTTATATTATTAGGAGGAGTTGTGATTTGTAAAAAGAGTAAGTACATCATTAATTTTTTTAAATTAAAATGAATTTTCAAATTTAGAATTATCAAGGAATAATGTAACATCAAATGAAGCTACTCAAAGAAATCAATATGAGGTATATGATACATTATTATTACTTAAAATCAACTAGAAATTTGATTGCTGTCAAGCATTGTATATCCAGTTGTCCATATATTTCTTTCATTTAATCCTGTACAGCCATATCTATTTTGAAATGAACAACCAACTTCAATCTGATGATAACCAAGCGCCTACACCTCTATTAGATGTTGAGAGTGACTCTTTCTTATTTCACAATGAAGATTCTAGCCAATATTCCAGGCTTAATAGAGGGCCCATAACAATGTCTCCCGTGTCACCTTGTAATATAGGAACTGACATTTCTAGCCAATATTCCACGCTTAGAGAGAGAGAGCCCATAACAACGTCTCCTGTAACACATTGTACATAGCAACTGAAGGTGATAATTTTACCCCAGTCAAAGAAGAAAGAAAAGTATTTAAACAATTATAATCACTTAATTTATATATTTATCATATTATTAGTCAAACAATCCAATTAGAGGAGCTGAAGTAATATATATTGAATTAGATCCTATGCCTAATAACAGGCCAATAGTACCTCCTTCATCTGATATTGGACAGTCTGTTTGTCTATTCTGATATTAAGGTATTAAAACATTATATAACACAATTCATCAATTTTTGTCATAAACAGAAGTTATCCACAAGAGGTCATATGATACAAACTCAGTTAGAAGATCTGGAGACACCTCCACCAATTCCCATGAAAAAAAGCAAAAATGACTGTACCTCTTTTCATATATGACCTATTAATTAGGGTGATAACATATTGTGCTTATGTTATATATGTATGTCTAGTTGTAGTTAATTGTTCTACTTGTATTTTTAGTTAAGCACTTGTTTCAACACTGGTATCATTGTTATCACATAATAAAGTTTTATTGCATTTGTATAATGTCTGAAATATCTTGAATTAGGTGCTACACATAAAATAGTACAATAATTATATGTCAAGTACGGGTAATGTTTACAACCTTACTCAAACATACAACCGAACTTTTGTTTTTTTTTGTTTGAAGTGGCTTCTGAACTGAAATTGATGGCATTAGTGCAGGAAGACTTGAACTGAATTAATCAAGTTGAACATTTCTTGCAAGTGGGGTGATAGTGGTATCTGAGTAGCTACATCTTAGTATACGGAAAACATAGCGGAAACCTTCTGAAATTTGTATATAAATAATAAATAACTTAAAAAATAGTAAAACACGGCCAGACCTATGCCTGTAATATACGGAGCTGTGACGAAGAGACCCAAGATTGTGGTACATGTTTTCTAACAACTCTTAGTTTTGCTGCAAGTATTGTCCATTTGAGAATACTCAATTCATATACAATAATAGTCAGGTCTAGGCTCATGACAATGAAGAATTCCTGAGCTTTTCATAATGAAGAACCAAATCTTCTTGGGGAAACAAATGGCTATTTAGACTCTATTCTAACTCATTATCCTTAGGGTTGAAACTGATCATTTTTACAAACAAGACTTAGTCTCACATTTTAGACTTCAGCTGCTAGCCAGGTTCAACGGACAAGTCTAGAATTTGATCCTAAATGTGGTTTTATACAACAAGAAAACATATTGGCCAGTTTGTTCATTCTGTATAGAAAGCTGACGATAGTGAAGCTCCACAGATACTGTTGTATCATCAGTGATTATTATTAATGATTAGTATTAATTGATGGATATTCTGATTTTCAGCACTTTGAATTAAACTTTTCCTGCTAGATTGGTTTTTCATACCAGATATATCCTGATTCCTGAATTACATGTATCACTAAAGTTCACTTCTCGTTTATCCATTTATTGCACCATAATCCATCGATTCATATAACCAACCATCCATCTGTTAATCCATCCATCCATTCATTTGTTAAGCCAGCTACCTATCCATTTATCCAAATAATCTATAAATATTTATTTAATTTAGGTAACGAAGTATGCATTACAGTTAATACTGAAAAATGATGCCAGTTATTATTGTCTGCATGTACATGTACCATGTGCTGCTGCTCAAGAGGTAATGACATCACTTATTCTTTAGAGTATATTAATCTCTCTCTCTCTCTTTCTCCCTCTCTCTCTGTAGATGGTCCTGGTACATATAACATTGTTCGATGTGGTCATAATATTTGTTCTAAAACTTAATGCGGAGGGATCTCCCATTGACTAGTCAGCTATTGGAGAAGTTGTATTATATTTTGACAAAGATCAACAAAGAAGCTTGTAAGATTCTGGAATGTATTCCGATACTGTGAGTAGTAGCTTATATAATGCATAGATGTATCATCTGACACACACACACAGCTCTGGCTATGTTTAGTTGCTCTGTGTGTCATTAATGAAGAACATACTCTTGCTATCTCCTAGGGACAATGGCTAAGACAAGATGGCAAACTCCAGATGAAGTATGTTTAAGGAAGAGAGAATTATTTATAACATTGTCATTTTTATCCTTTTAGCCTCAATGTAATAATTAAGATGGTAAAAGTAAGGCTCTTATATTATGTAATCATTGTGGTAACTTGTGTGGAGAATGTGATTGTGTACTACATTATCACAAATATACTTATAACAACGAATGACAAGTGGAACATATTTGATGTGAATGATAATAACGTCTATCTTTCTCCAAATGTTCAAAGAAGCTGTGAAAATGGATCTTCATGAGGCTATGGTCATATAAAGTCTATTGGACTATATCATTAGCTGACTCTTGTACTTTGAATAGAATGGTTGAATTCAAATTACTGTAGGAGGTAAGGAAATAGAATATAAATATTCACTGATAATCACACCATAGCAACATCCTAAAGACCCCATTTTTTATAACAACTAATTAATATTTATCGATTGATAACTATCATAGCACAGTTATCCATGACAACACTGACTATTTATATTATAGGTAGAGGTAAAGGTGATAGGTTCTGTTGTACTAACAGTAATACTGTGGTCTGTTAGCTATTGGTAATGTTTGTGCTGATTTCGAGTGTCAAGAGAGGCCTGTCTGTGATAAGTCAATGTCTTGATGTGCAAAAGGAGAGAAGAAGTGTCTCCCATGTCTTCATGTTGTGGTACTCAAGATGACTCCACCCATCCTCCATTAAAAGAAAGTGCTGACAATATGTGATATGATATCTTATGTAGAGGGACTTGTATTTGCATTTGTTGTGTGTTTGTAGGTTAGTCATAAGAGTACTTGACAATCCTTATAATAATGTTTAGATAAGGAATACTCAATCCAAAAATCATGACAGATACTCTAACATATTCCACCACTACTTTTAAGCTCTAAATCATCCTTTAGTCATATCAGAGTTTTTTCTGACATTACAGAAGCACACGTTAGAAGTAATTGTCTTTTATTAATGTGAAATCTATATTCTAACATAGGCAATCAGTCTTAATTTAATAAAAAAATGAAAAACTGGCTACTGGTACTTAATGTCCTCTAGTGATGATAAAGTTGTTGTAATTGTTCTTGTATTTTCTTCATAGATATGTATGCAAATATCAATATCATAATATGGAGCAAATTCCAGAGACAGAGTTTCCAGCTCCTGTTTGTTCACCCTAGTGGTCAAAAGTCTAGCTTTGACAAGTTAGAGGTAATAAGTACAGGCAGTTAAAAAAGTCATTTCATTGTTTAGGAAGGAGATTTTGTATGGAAAAAAGTAGAGGCTTTCCCAAGAATGAACCATCTGGAGGATACATTTATGGAACCATCTCAAAAGACATTTTTCAAAAAGGTAAAGTCAGTGGTAAAAGACAAAAGAAAGGAAACAGAAAATATCTGGAGTTTCATTGACACGTTGACTTGATACTTATATCTATATAGTTGTGTTCAACATTTCAGACTGTTCCACCTGTATATTGTATAATTACATGTCATAGTAACTATGTTGTTCGTTTACTTGTTCAGTAGAAAGGAGAATTAAAATTGGCGGATTTTGGATTAGCTCGTGTTTTTAGTATTCCTGTAAGAATATTTTCAGCTGAGGTACATTTAATCCTCGTTCCTATGTCTCATGTTACCATATCTCTATAAGTCTCATTCCTATATTTTCATTCCCACTTTCTTATACTGTATCCTCTCATTCCTATGTTCTTAGGTTGTTACATTGTGGTATCGTCCTCCTGATGTACTAATGGGTGCTCAAGTCTATTGATATGTGGTCAGCTGGATGTATATTTGCAGGTAGAGTAATATATTCATTGATTGTAATGTCATATGATGTCATTATCAGAGCTAGCCAATGCTGGTCAACCTCTCTTTCCAGGAAGTGATGTGATGAACAATTGAAATGAATTTTCAAATATCCTTTATTATAATTATTATAATTAATACTTATCAAACGGGTTTGGTTTTCTTGACTGACAAGTTAAATTAGTTGGCACACCTAATGAGAGGACATGGCCAGGAGTTACCAAATTACCTGAATTTCAAGTAAATTATTTAATTTATTAGTAATTAATTTAATAATAAAAGGAGTTTCCTCCTTATTCTCCTGCCGCCATTGAAGCTACTGTACCCTCCCTGAATCATTATGGTATTGATTTATTACAGGTAATATATCTGTCCATATCTCCCACAGGCATCATTTATGGTTGCACTGGTTTGTTTCCTGATATTGCTCATGGCAAACAAATCATAATACTGGAAGCAGAGACTGGGAAAATACTCTACAATGGAGAAGGCTACTGTACTAATGCCTCTCAAGTGATGACACCCTCAGCAGATTCTTCTGGAAATGGATACTATAGGTAACATATTATTATAAATTGATGTTGTTTTATTTGTATTCTTTGTAGTTGTGGTAATCAGGTGTTCTCAGTGACACCTGATGGCAAACTACGGTGGCATTCAGCTGTATATGGTTATCAAGACTTACCTTCACATCTTCCTGTGTCTATTCATCCAGATGGCACTGTTTACTATGTAACTATTAATCAGACAAGTATCCTAGCTCTCTCCAGTCAAGATGGTTCACTTATTAAGAGTTATACTGGTAGGAAAGATGTTTCCATTATTCAGCCCACCTATACTTGTTGGAAATGACTACATGTACATAGTTGGTATTGCACCTCATTCTACTGCTGTTCTCTACCCAATGTTACGTTATAATTACTAATTAAATAGAATTCAATTGCTCAAATCTGCTGATGAGATTATTTTTATCTTTGACACAATTCTTGTAATATTTTATAACTTTCTGAGTGACGTTGTTGAGATTCTTTAGACAATCTCTCCCACACCTGAATCAAATTGACAAATAGTAATCTAACAGGTAGTAAGTCATACTTTATTCGAACGTCTTTCCATTTCTGAAGATAGTCTCTTTTAAGTGGATCCATTTCATCATTAATCAAACCAACATCCTAGCACAATAATGACAAAACATTCATAAAATACTCCACTTACTAAACAATGGTTCATATTATCAGTATCCACTAATGGCCTATCATCTGTGTATGATATGTTGTCTGATACCTTAGGAAATGGTAGACTAGTAAGAGAAAGAACAAGTGTACAATATCTGCTATAATGATCACGTATTACCTGTATACATTTTAGTCTGGTACAGTCACCTATGTGATAATAATAAATCCTTATCATTGTTCGTAAGTACATATACCATAGGATGGGTATTGAAGGACAAAGAATGAACAGTGAGACCCTGTCCAAGTGGATCGTTTACAACCCATTCATGGCATACTGAGTAAGTGATGGAGTGTTACCCAGACGAGACAAATTTAAATGACGACCATATATAGGAATGACCTCACTAGAACTAAACACGTCATGATAATAATGTTATAAGCTTTTGTTCACCTTGACTCTTTCTTCATCACTAAAAGCTACCGGAAGACAATTACTAGTTTGATGATATATTTAATTCCTTACTGTCTGATATGCTGTCTCGTTGTGCTCGTTTTCTTTTCCTCGTTGTTATAAGTCCGCTTCCTTGGAGATGAATACTCTATCCTACATTATAAACAGTCTGTTAAAATTGGACTAAATGAAAAACAATTTCATTAACAAATCAATACTGAATTAAACCTTGAATCCTTGATATACTTAAAACAAATGAAATAATAACTTTGTTACACTAGACAAGAACCAATCATGGATTTGTACTTCATTGGGAAATTAACACTAAACCTTGAAGTCAACATATATTGATTTCACATTGAGGTATGGTGTTTCCATTATATCAGCTCTCGGTCCATTTCATGCAATAAAAAATATATCAAAGTAAACTCACAGATCTCTTGCTGCCTCCTCTAACATCTTCATCTATTTCAACATTTGAAAGTTCTCTAGTAACATTTTAAATGACTGATTTGACAATATTGTGTGAACTTAATAAAACTCACCTATCTTTCCTCTGTGAGACTAGATCATCTAAGACATCACGAAGTTAAGTACGGCCTATCAAACAGATATTGATTACAATATTGTGTACTAAAATGTGATGTTTTTATACCTGTTCGCTCTGTACTTCTTTCAACAGCCCAAGTGATATCTGCTTTCTGCGCTATCGTATGTTAAAACTTACACCAATAAAGTGGTAATACTGTGCAGGGATCTTATACGGGTTCTCAGGAAATCACTGGAACTAGTTTCAAACATAAAATCCCTCTACTAGAAAATTGCAGGAAATCTAAAACAGAAGCGATATGGCAGCCCCCTCAGGTTGGAGTTGTCTTCGGACAAGTACGTGACAGTAAACCAAATCCAGTTCTACCACACAGTCTTTACATAATTTGCTCTGATATCTCTAATGATTCCTCTACATATCTTTTTCATGTCACCATTACACTTAGAGCTCCTATTCAGTAGAAGAAGAAGAGGCAATTCGATATGCATTAGATCAAAGTCTGGGACCAGAGTATATTAGTCAGAGACCTGGACCAGGAGGACAAAAAGTATGAATATTTTCTTGTGTAATGGTGACTAGTTCCATTACAGTTGGCATATATTGAGGGACACCAATTAATTAGTTTAGCTAACGAAACATTTGGATTTAATGGTTGGTCTCATTCAGTTACTCAACAAAATATCGGTGAGTATGTCTGGCATTAGTCACAGCAATGTTACATTATATTATGTGTCCCCACCATATTGCCCATAGAATAGATATTGGGGATGTATTCTACAGTTATAAGTTGTTCATATTTACATGATGTGCTTATCATTGATATTTAGAAGCTGGGAGGTTTCTCCCAGACAGATAATGTGTTTACATTAAATGACACATTTGCCTCCTCAGACTTTGTTGATCAAGTTGGTGATAAGTACTATGTTGAGTCAGTGCATTTGTCAAAGTCCAACTTAAAAATGGTGCCTTCCATGAAGACGTTGGATATGGTATTAGTGAAAGGAATGAAAATCAAAAAGGTTTGTCACTTGAGAAAGCTAGGAAAGAGGCAGTGACTGATGGTATCAAGAGAGCTCTAAGGTAATCTATGATACATGAATGTTTGTTACAATTAGCAGTGTATTGTGTATTAATGATATTTATTACTATACAAATTGTTATTGACGGGTTAGTCAGGTTAACAGCAAAACACATATGTTGAGCTTATGTTCAGTTATACCACAGATGCTATATATTGTTGTATATTGTTTTTTTCATTATCAGGAGCTTTGGTAACTTGCTAGGGAATTGTCTTGCTGATAAAAACCTTCCTGAAAGTAGTTCAAAAACAACCTAGACAGGTACTAACATAATCAACAAATTAGCATCAGTTATTGATGGTTTTCATTTTTGGAACAGCAATCTAAGGAAATACAACAACAAAACTTAAAAGTGCATGGGAGAACTTCATCCTTCTTTACTTGAATATCGTTACAATCGTCTTCATAATCTTCTCCCATCTCATCCTTCCAACTTCATGCATGCCACTACATCAGAGTCCCAGCAAATGGAGACACCACCAGACTCATGTGTGGGTTGTACCCTTTAATCGATGCTTTAAAAGCTGAAGGATATTGCCAGCAAAAAAGAAAGAGAGTAATGAACAGTTTTATTAAAAAGAAAGCAACAATTGTTTGGATAGTGGGCAGAGCAGTTCAGATGTGGATGCCAAGACTTCATTGCCAACCTGTTCTACATCTCTTAATAGCACATCAAGTAACACTAAAGTTATTCAATCTTTGAAACAAGAACCGCAAACTCCTGTATATCACAAAAACACCTAATTCAATAAGGTCGTCTAGTGAAGGGGCTACCTCATTAACCAGTGCTGATAAAGGAACTCCAACTGGAAGGAAACAAGTCCAAATGTGTATGTAGCTACTCCAATGAGTAAGATGGATGGGAATAAACTCTGCAGAGGATAATAGAAAGTTACGTTTTAGCTAAGCAAAAGCTAAAAAAACTAGAATGGCAGCAAAAGCATCAACAAAAACAGGAAAGTGAAACTTGTCGTGTTAACCCAGAGGGAGTAGCTGAAGATGAAGAACCTGTTGCATATCTTGACCTTATCACTGATGGTAAGGAGTTTCTATGGGTTTGTAGAATTGATACTTACATCATAACTACAATGTGTGAACAATGTGACAATGTTTGTCCTTTGTGTGTTGAACTTAGTACAAGATTTGTTATATACATCACTTCATCATTGTTTCTTGCTCTATAAATATTTCATTTGAGAGCAAAGTTAGCAGTAGTAGTCCCTTCCCAAAAAGGAGTCCCTCTGGTCATGTACTTCAAGTCACTATGACACTATTAATGTTCTCTCTCTCTCTCTCAGATGATCCAGAGTTCTGGGATCGAGTGTTATCGAGTCAAAGTACAAATAATCTCGCTAAAGGACACATCGTTACCAAAAAGATGACGTACACAAACCAAAGAGACTACATGCATCATAATAATTAATAAATTTTTAATTAATAGCGATTATTAATAATTACCGGAAGGCGAAAGTCCCTGCCACAGTATAGACGAACTTGCAAAAAGCTTCCATTAATTTCTTTTGATGTTTTCTTGATTTCAATCTATTTCATCATGGAAATCTTTGTGTGAAAAACTCAAACATTAAAATTTTGGTGAAAATGAATCTTGCTAACTGTACAAAGCACATTCTTGTAGTTTCAACAGCTAGTGAATCTTAATAAGCATTATACTTGATATACATCATTAGCTTCTTGGTGTTTGAAAATTAGCCTTAGTATGTACTTTGATAATACAACAATAACATAATTCAGTATCCTGTCACCTTAAATCATTATTGTCACTTTTTTCAGTATTTATAAATGTATAAAACCAAGTAACTGAGGCATTTGGCTATCATGACTTTACCAAACAAGAGATAGATGTGTAACTAGACAGTTTTTAAGCTACCATTGATGTTTTCATACTCTTTGAATTAACTGCATAAAACTTATAATAGAATAAAACTATTGAGCATTTCAATTTAATAAATTACCCAAAAATTTGAAGCACACTAATGATTTTTTTTACTTTGGATAGAGCATAGTATATTCATACTTTATTGATATGAGGCAAAAAATATTCGTTATGGAATTGCAAGATGCATTATTTCCTGGAAACTCAATATACATTAAAATTAATATGATCCATCTATTTTAATTGTCTCACATTATCTCACATGCTCTCAAATATACATTACAAACTTTGTGTATTAAACCACCCTAGAGGCGGTTTTGCTGAATGTGAGTTGATATGCAAATTGTGAAAATGTATCAAGAGTGAAAAGACTGATTTTGAATTGGAATTCAATTATATAAAAAATGAAGCTACAAGTTATATCAGAAGACTATAATATAAGTACAGGGGTTAAGTCTCGAAGAGATTTCATTTATGGACTACCATATTTCATTCTTCTTTGTTTTTCCATGCAGTAGCTAATGAAACGTAAGTAAAGTACCTCTGTAGAATAAAAATGAAAGAAATGAGGTATTCATTTTCACTGTCAAATAACTTCATAATTTTGTACATTGTTGGTTGTACAATAATGAAGGAGCAATGGTACACAGAGTGACTTGACCTTGATTATAGAAACCTCTAAATTTAGTGAAAAGATCTGTGCCTCATAGGAACAGGTTCCTTCTAGGTTTCTTTTATGATGTTGTAGATAGTTAGAAGGTTGTCAGTTGTTAATAGTAATTATTAATTGATTCTTTCATCCCTTTCATTGAAGTGATACATTTCTGTTGTGTTAGTTTTCTTAAGTGTTTGTTATTATATTGTTCAAACTTCTTCTTTTGTTTGTTATTTCATTGTATTAAAGCTGCAGTCATAAATATATTAATATTCTGTCTTGGTATTAAATCTTTAATTTTAAAATATATCAGAGTGTAACAAAAGTGCCTTTCCTTTTATAAATTGTATACTTTTAAGAATGTTTAATGGTTTTCATGTTTGATTTAATACAAAATCTAAAAATCTTCTACTCCAGCTGAACTATTATCAAACAATACAATAACTAAATATCCTTCCTGTCATTTATAGAGGCCCTTTGTATTAAAACTTAAATGAGGCAGTATTTAAAAAAATTACAATACATTGCATGATATTGAATAATTTAAGTGTTGATATGATAACACGTACTGGTATATTGGTCAGCTCTATACTTGGCATACTTTTGCTATTTCCATAATTTAAAGGATAGTCTTTTAAAAAGTACCATCTCTTATTTACTTGTGTGAGTAACAAACTGAGAGTGAGTCATATTGAAATACAGATATGACAATAACTTAAAAGACACTTGTTATATTTTTGTTTGGGTTGCTAACATGACTGGTTGGTGGAGTAGATCCCACCTAAATATATTATATAAAACCATTAATCTAACCCAACACAACATATCAAAAGACAGTTTGTATATAGGATATATGGGGTTATTCAATGTTATAATGTATTGCAGTCACTATGCTAGGTAACTTTGCAAACTAAGATAAAAAAAAAGCAACTCTCAACAATTCTTAGAAATAATGTTACTAATACAAATAACTCTTTGCAATACAAACATAATCATTGCGTATAATAGGACACTTTTATAGACAAACTATTATAAATAGATTTTAACAATTAACAGTAATGTGTAGTAATAACAAATGTTACTAATAAATATTCTTTAGTAGTATAGAGAATGAGCTAAGACAAAGCTTCCAACAAAATTAATATTTTTCATAATTCAAACAGACCAAATACAACAAATACTTTCTTTACCCATAATGACAAAACTTGTGTAGAAATGTTAGATCACACTTTACCAACTATTATAACTTATTGTAAAGGACATATTCAGATCGCAAGTTATAACAGCATCATAACACCAGAAAAGAAAAAAACAACATAGAGTAAATAAAATGAGATATTGGATTGAAGTACCACTTAGAAAATTATATTATAATTTCATCACACTTACACGTCTATTATATTGTAAAGGACACATTCCGATCACAAGTAATACAGTCATCATATTATGGAAAAAAAAAGCAATAGAGTAAGTAAAAAGGAAACATTGGTGGATTTAAATACACTTAGAATTTATACTATATTTCATCACACTTACCCGAATATTATATTGTAAAAGACACGTTCAGATCACAAGTAATAATAGTAGTCATATATATGAAAAGAACAGCATTAGAGTAAACTAAACGGATTTAATAGGCTTACAATTTATACTATATTTCATCATACTTACAAACTATTATATTGTAAAGTACACATTCAGATTACAAGAAATGAAATTATCATATATATTATAAGAAAGGCAATAGAGTAACAAAAAGGAAAATATGGATTTAAATACACTTAGGAATTTATACTATATTTCATGACAACAATTACCGGGGGACTATTATATGTAAAGGACATGTTCAGATCACATGTACAAAGTAATAACAGCATCAAAGATACGAAAAGAAAAGCAATAGAGGAAACAAAAAGGAACACGTTGGATTTAAATACACTTAGATCTTATACTATTTTTATGTCATCACACTTACCGACTATTATATTGTAAAGGACACATTCAGATCACAATAATAACAGTATCATATACATGAAAAGAACGCAATAGATTAAATAAAAGGAACACATTGGATTTAAATACACTTAGAATTTATACTATATTTCATCCTATCGTACAATCTATTATATTGTAAAAGACACATTCAGATACACAGTAATAACAGTATCATATATATAAAAACAAAAGCAATAGAGTAAACCAAATTGGATTTAAATACACTTAAATTCATACTATATTTCATTATCCTTACCGACTATTATATTATAAAGGACACGTTCAGATCACAAGTAATAACAGCATCATAAATATGAAAAGAAAGCAATAGATTAAAATAAAAAGGAACACATTAGATTTAATATACTTAGAATTTATACTATATTCATCATACCTACAAACTATTATATATGTAAAGTACACCATTCAGTCACACAGTATAACCAGTATACATATATATTAAAGAAAGGCAAATAGAGTAATATAACAAGGAAGGCACCATTGTTGATTTAAATAGACACTTAGCAGACGTATTATATATTAAATTGACACATGTTCAGATCCATAGTAATAAACAGTATATCATCATATGGAATTAGAAAAGGAATAAAGTAAAATAAAAGGAACACATTAGATTTAAATACACTGATTAGAATCTATACTATATTTTCATCATACTTACAATCTATTTATTGTAAAAGACATGTTCAGATCACAAGTAACAAACAGTATCCGATTATATGAAAAGAAAGCAATAGAGTAAACTACCAAAATTGGATATAATAGACTTAGAGTTTATGCTATATTTTCATCATCTTCCAACTATTATATTATAAAGTACACATTCCGATCACAAGGTAATAACAGCATCATAAATATGAAAAGAAAGCACAGAGTAAATAAAAAGGAAGACGTTGAATTTAAAATACTCTTAGAATTTATACTATATTTTCATCACAATTACCGACTACTAGTTTGTAAAGGACATAAATTCAGATCACAAGTTAATTATCAGTATCATCATATATGAAAAAAAACCATAGAATAAAATAAAAAGAGAACACATTGTATTTTAAGACACTTTTAGAATTATACTATATTTCATCACATCCTTAAATTCCATTAATTGTAAAGGACATGTTCAGAATCACAAGTAATAACAGCCCAAAGATATGAAAATGTTTTGTGTTGTCAAAATTGCAATAGAGGAAACGAAAAGGACACGTTGGATTTAAATACACTTAGATCTATACTATTTTTATGTGCATCACACTTACCGACGTATTATATTACAAAAGACATAAATGGTAGATCACACATCATAGATCACGTCATGGGAAAGAAAATAAAAGTATTGGCATTAGATTAAAAAAGAAACGGAAACATAGGATTAAATAAAAGGAAACACACTTGGATTTAAAATAACCTTAAGGAATTTATACTATAACGGTCATACGCACAACTAGTTTAATTGTTGAAGGGACACTTCAGTGACGGGATCACAAATTAATAACAGCATCATATATATGAAGGAAAGCAATCTAGAGTAAATAAAAAGGACACGTTGGATTTAAATACACTTAGAATTTTATACTTTATTGTCATATACTTACAAACTATTATATTGTAAAAGAGCACGTTCTCAGATCAGCATGTATATCAATAAATATTGTCAGAACTGCACCAAAGATAAAGCTAGGTATGAGATGATAACTGCTAAATAATTTTTATAATATTTTTCTCTTACCATTTTTAGGTAACTTGTTTATATATCAACTTGAGATGAGCTAGATCTAGTGTGGTCATGATATACTATATGCAAGTTATATCTATTATTTTTGTACTACTACTTTGTTAATTCGTATTGTTAACTAATTGTAATGATATGCATAGTTTCAACTAATGAATTGCCGAAGTTTTAGATTGACAGAGTGTTTTGTGGCTATTTGTTTATTGTGCTTAGATTTTACACAATGAAGACATTGGTTCAGGTGATCAACCAAAAATCACAAGAAGACACTGAAAGAGAATTTGATGAATTAAAAGTTCCGTAAGATTATTTTTTAATTCTTTTTTTTTTTTTATATTAGGGTCAGGTTGTGTGTTTACATTTCCATCGTAAACGTCACACAACTGTCCAAATGTAATACAATTATACATAAAATTTGGTGTGATTGAGGACAAATGACTTGTTGGGAAATGGTGGAGCGTACTTTTGGTGGCTTTGTGGTGACAAAATAGCAGGGCCAAGTTCTTTACTATTAGTTTGTTGTCAGAGACCATCTTTCCTTTCTAGATGTGTGCATTTGATGCTACAACTTGGAGTTTTTCGATCTGATGATTATTACCTCACAAGAAGAGAAAGAATCATACACACATCTGCCTAATTTACCTATTCAGGAAAGGCCAATTAAAGGACCTTTTTTAGAATCACCTTGTCCTCGTTGTGGTTTGGTACTAAATCCTCTCAAAAGGCTCTCATAACCCTGGATAATTAAGTTAATGAATTATTTGATTTGATAGTAAACGAACAGAACAAGTAACAATAATTGGGTAATTTGTGTATGCTATTACCCGATGGTATTGGTTGTATGCTAACATTAAATAATTTCATGATATCTCTCTTGCTTTACTTGTGTTTATCATAAAAGCGAGAGGTATTAATCACAGGATTAGCTTAATAATGATCTAACTATTTGGTTAACAGTATACCCTCAATGATTTGCCATAAATCCTTTTTTTATTAATAAATCTAAAAATTCGGCCGGCTCATAAGTCGTGACATGCAAATGCAAGAAGTAACACCCTAAACCCGAAACCCTATAACCCTGACGAGGCCGACACCGCCTAATCAGGAAATGTGTATTTGTTTATACATCATGTGACCTTTCACCACACCCCCCTAAATTGGTCATTGGGTGGGTGGCCAAAAATTATAACAACTGAAACTTCTTACATTTTAGTGATTTTTTTAATAAAAAAAAAAGCTTGGAAAAGTTTCCTTTTTTTTGTTTAATAGAACATGCTGGTTTCTACCTACCAAAAAAAAATTTTAAGTCCTGAAAAATGTTTGGATCTTTGGGAAAAAAAATTTTTGGAATAAATTTTTAAAATTTCCTGAAATTTTCAATTCCTCTTTTAAAAAATTGGTAAAATTCAATAAGAGTCATGAAATTAACAATTAAACCATACCAAAAAAAGCTCATTTTTGCTCTTTAAAACCCCATTGGTCTTGAAAAACCCCTACATAAATAAGGGGGTTTATATTCAAAACCAACATATAGCCAAACCAAACTGTATTAAAAAAGCTCCAATTGGCAAAAACCAATATTTGTTCAAATTATTCCCCAATTCCTTTAGGTAAAAAAATTCCTGAAAAAGGTATGGTTTTTACAAATTTCATGATATTTAATAGAATTCCATTAAAAAGAATTCAAATACAAGGCGCAAACTATACCAGGACATATTTATA
>NW_024533743.1:0-34768 GCF_016097555.1 Gigantopelta aegis | reverse complement strand
ATGGTTTAAAAAAAGAAGAGACATATCTTGTACATTTCAATATATTCCATCCCAATAGGACTGTTAAAATCCTTACTAATCTAAGAAGTTCAAAATTTCAACCAAGCTATTATTAAACAGTTGATAAGTAGTAAGATGTCTCGTATATTTGTAGTTCAATAATACTAACATAACAGCAAATTCTGTGTGTGAGTATACTTGTAATAAGAAAAATGTCATGTCTATTACCAAACCAGACCAAGGCTCCCTGTGCGAATGTCATGATAAACAGTTGTTTTCCTATTTTTATTATAGAATGTCACATGTATATGTATCATGGTGGCCTTAACATGTTATTATTGTGCATGTGTAATAAGAACGAATTGCTCTGGCCGCGTGGTTTGATTAGGGGTCTAACCTTACATAATACCTTACTGATAGGACTGAAAGATATGTAGTACATGTACAACTGTTCGATGCATATCTGCATTGAATGATAAATATGTGATATACGACATGCCATACAATATATTTGCTTTGTTCCTTAATAGTTATCATAAAGGACAAAACTACTATTGGTAATACTTAATAATAATAAATCATCAAAATAATTGAAAATGTATCATTGTGACATTGTGGACATGGATACACTAGACTTGAAAAGAACTGTTGTTGTTTTTCATTATTAAAATAGATGCCTCAGATGTTATTCAAAGAAAATATAATAGCTAAAAAAAATCCACATAAACTATAAAAATTAATATAAACAATTTTTTTCATATTCCCATACACAATATTAATTATTATATATATATGTGTATTTGAGTATTTTCTACCCACCACTGGGAGAAGATAAATAAACCACTTCACAAATCAGTGAATTGGCCCTCAGAAAAGATGGCGTCATGCTGCACTCTAATCAGTGACCTAAATGTGATGGTGGGTGGTGGATCTGTTATACCTGACAGCTGGTTATTTAACATTGATACAAAGACATGACAAGGTTAGTTACTCATTATTCTGTGATCTAACTTTATCATAAAGTGAATGAAATGTCTATGATCCTTTGTTTGGAGGGAATGGTAATAAAGAGTAATAGTTTGAACTTTGAAAATAACCTCATTTATAGATAAATTTCTGATTAATAATATTATTGTTTTTTATGACCCTGATTTTATGCTGTAACCTTGACAATATAGTCCGATACAAACTTTCTATAATTATATTAATAAATGATGGATCAACTTTCATAGGTGTTTTAGCTAATGTTATTCCTTCTTCTGAGCTCAAATATCATTTAATGAATTTTTCAAACTTTATCTATTTTCTGACTGATAAAATTTTTTAAATAATTTTTTTTGATGTATTGATTATTTTTGTATAGTCATAATTCAGGTTTTAAAGACTGTATATAAGAACTTATGTTATGTTAAAGTCAGTTCATACAAAGTTATAGTCTATTACTAGAGTACATATCCACTGATGTTACATGTATAATGACTAGTTTTTGTTGTAATATCATAACATCATTATTATAATGTCATATGTTACCTGATTTGGCAAAAGAGACCACTTCTGTCAAAACATTTGTGGACCTGATTCGTGAAAAATAAACTGTTCAAACATCCCCAAAAAAACAGTTTGTATACATACATTATTATATATGCATAACTATTCTAGATATATACAAAACCGTTTTTAGTATTTTTTATCACCAATCAGGTCACAAATGTATGACAGAAATGGTCCCTTTTTGCTAGTCAGGTCACATACAGTATATTATATTCCCTCTTATAACTCAATCTACTAAAGCCAGTGACTAATAGAAAGTCACTCCCTCTCTGCAGCATGGAGTGTATGGGCAGTACAATGTGGAGGAGACTATTTTGGTAAACTCAATGATACTACAGTGATAGAACTTAGTAAGTACTGTCTCTTGATTATAGTATTTGTCTATAGTACAGACACCTGATCATTATGCTTGGGATCATCTGTCTAAATCTTGTTTGAAACGAACATTTGCAAAAATTATGAGGGTATTTAAAGAAGCCTCCACTAGATCCTATACTGAAGGTGTAGAACTTCTTTAATGCATCCTGGATCCCCTCCTTTAATATGTGAAACTAGTTCAATATCTGTTGTATCAGTAGTAAAGATGATATATTACATATGTGTTGACATAAAAAGATAGTTGGTCATACAACTTTGTCTTCTAGACTATTGAATCTTCATCAACCAAAAAGTAGCAGAGTTTGACATGATTTTTTTTTTACTTTAGTCAAGCTACCAACTGTTTTTTATTGAGTCTGAAGGTCTGTAGTTTCCATGGCATTCAGATATATATATATACTCTGCTACATAGTGGTCACTACATATGTATCAGTTTTATTTCTTATTTCATCAGTTATTTATTAGTTTCTATAAGATAGTATTGTCCTATAAATATTCTAGTCTCATACAGGATCCAAAAGTGAAATGTTCTTGTTTAGTAAGAATTGTAGTCACTGACAACAACATACTAGCTGAAGTGTCAACATATACCACACTGGCTTTGACTGGGCTAGTTAAGCTTTCAAAAATTCTAATCTGTACTTTTAAAACTTTCTGTACAATATTTTTTGGCTACTCTTAATGTTTACAGTAACAAACATAATTACATCAAGACAAGCTTGGATGGTTCATTGTGATCTTGTTTTATAAACTAGTATTAATAAGCATTCATTCATTGGTTAATAATATCATTATCAATATAATTAAGTTTCTATATTAATAATTTAGGGGCAACACCATTAAATGATAAGAGATAGAGAAATGAATTAGGATAACAAAGAAGCAAGGCAAAGCTCTCAGTAAACTAATTACTACAATAATTATTAATAATAATTAAGACTTAACTGTTATGTGATATAAAAGTATATAATGACCAATGTAACCCTGTACTTTTAGTTATTTTCAATAACAAGCAGTAATATCAGTACTGTTATAACTATAACACTTAACCATGATGAATACAATGTGAAAAATAGTCTGGTATGGTCAACTGCATTACAGAGAGGAACCACTCTTTTATATAGTTATCATATTAGTCTTGTCCCCAGATCTATTCGTAAGCGAAAAGTAGCTCGAGTTCCCCAGTAAGGAATGCGGCTTAGGTGTTGGTATGCAATTAGGGTACGAAATCATTAAATGAAGTATAGATGTGAATGTATGCATGGATACTCTTATTAATATTAATTGCTACTCCTGCTGGTATGACCTAAGCTGTAAACAGAAAGATGGGTTATTATAAGCAGCGAGAACAAAGAAATTTCTGTCTATGCTACATACTTCTAGATGCGCTAAGCAACGAGAAACTTGAAATGCAATTGGAGAAGATTCATCAAAAAATAGACGAAGTCTTCTGTAAATTCAGCTGGAGAACTCTTTCAATATCACAATGAGTTTTTAGATATAAACTCAGCAGATATGCCAATATCAATAAACTTTTTTCTGATCCATCATTAACAAACTAGTGGTGATGCACATAATACAATTGGTAATCCTTTAAAATTACAAATAAGATCATAAACCTTTGGTAGAATGGAATAGCATAGTTACTTCCCATATCCTGTTGAAAAACAACAGAAAACATCATCCCAGAAACAAATGCATTACTTACTTCTTTTTTGTTTCTCTGAGAGTAAATCCAAATTCTTTGGCAGATCATCAGCGATTTAAAGACAACGATTATAGTAGACATATCTTCCCCTTCAATTAATGATATCCATATTCATGTTTATAGCCATTTGTCTAATCCCATTTCGTCTAACAAAAGCACAATTGTTCCATTTCTCTAAAAACTTTTAAATGATTTAAATAATGATTTAAATAACAGTAATTACAAAGATACCCAGTGGCTATACGCCCTAAGAAGTTCTTGTAATGTATAATTTCCTGCTTCATGCTTTTCTTCAATAATTTTCAGCTGTTCTCATGGTTTCTGTACTTTCTTCTCCTTCTTCTTGGAAGTCCTCCTGCAGCCAGCTGTGCATGAACATCCGTGACTGCTCTTCCAGGACAACTTCTGTCTGTACATCTCCATATATCTGCCCATTTGCTGTTCTTCGATTGAGTGTGTACCTATAACCTTGGTGTATAAGTGATCTAATTCCTCTTGTTGTTGTAACAAACTCCATTGATTCAATATGCTGTATGTATGAAATTGCTCCTCTTAAGTACTCTACCATTCAAGACATCAAAATCCTTTACACTATTAGTTCTTTGGAATTAGAATTCCATCACCTTTACTGGCCTTTATTCACTTATCTTAGACTTTTACACTATTAGACATATTAGACGAAATGGGACAACTATACACTTTTGTAGACGAAATGTCATGACACCTACTTCACACTACCTCTAATTGCATACCAACACCCGAGCCACACTCCTTACGGGGAGACTTACTTTTCGCTTGCGAGTAGGTCTGGCGACGAGACTATTATCATATTAGATAAATCAGGACTATATTATTTTATTATATTTATGTTATATATATATATATAACTACATAAATTATAATATATGAAAGTTAACTGAACTATATCTTTAATACTGATGGAGTGTTTTAAATGGATAAACAGTAGACTTAATCGGACGTACGGATCACAAGTTACTATTTGCCTAAATAAATAAAGGGTGTGGCTCATTATTATTAACGGTGTGTCTGTTCCTGAATAGTTAAGATTGAGCGACGTCTAGATCTGAGATGGCTACATCAGGTATAATGATAGTAGTTAGTTAAGTTAATCGTGTGTGTGTCGTTTTCTGCAGATTATTATGTACCTAGAAAGAGGTCAGATCACTCCACACATATAATAGGTGACTACCTCTACATGTGGGGTGGTGATATAGATGGTCTTCCTAAGGTACATGATAATGAAGTCAAATGCAGAATGACCTCTTTATTGAGTTATTTCACTTACCAAATGGTAGTGGGAGCAACAATCTACCAATGGTAAACCTCCACTGGGTATCAAGGGCTACTCTCTACAGTTATTGGTAACAGAATCTACTACTTTGGAGGGGATTGTAATCATGACAGGTGTCATCACAATAGTCTCAAAACTCATTAGCAACAGATTCACTGACATGGAATGAACTGTTCCCAACTAATGCAAGTATGGGTCCAATGATGAAAATCATTTTCTGGAATGATATCTCTTACACTCAATAATGAAGATTTTCTACTGTTAGTTTGGTGGATTTGGTCACAACCTATATTTCAAACAGCCTGGTATTCAGTATAGCAATGAAGGAATAGCTGGTTGTAATGTTCGTACTAATGAACACCACTACTATCAGTTATCCAATGGTAAGAACATAATATATTGTGTTATCAATATGTTAGTACAATGTTATAGCTGTTATATTGCAGGTCAATGGATAGTACCAGATATGATTGGAGAAGCCCCACCTCCTTGTCAAAGCTTCACTCTTACATCACTATCAAATAATAGAGCTCTGTTATTTGGTGGTCGTATTCCTAATTGTCGTGATAACACTGTGTATATTGGACAGTGTACAGACATTGCAGTGGTGAGTATAGTATGTAATTATTTAGTTTCTATATAATAAATAATAAATAATAAAGTTCAAAGCTTAATATTGTTGAATGAAATAAATTTAGAGCATTGTGTTATTTTTAGGAACGTTTTTATTAATAAAAAAATGATCTATTGTTAGTTTAGTCAATTTAGAGTTTATTGTGATAAATGAAAACATTCCTGTAGTCAGGTATAATGATGCAATATTTCTTTGACTAAAATGCGACCTTGATTAGTAGCATTCCTTTTTTCTATATGTGCAGTAAAATTGATGCTTACTTGAATAAAATGGCTGCCTGACAAAATGTTAATTTTCTTGTTTTGATCAATACTGAAATAGATGCCCCAGGTCTTATTCATGCAAATATAATGACTAAATTAAAATCCACATAAATTATAAAATGAGCATATTTTTAATTATTTTCCAAAATACAGTAATACTTATTGCTATGTTAATTGTATAATATGTTTACTTGAATATTATATATCAAGCATTGGGAGAAATTAAGTGAACCACTTCCCAAATCTGTGAATTGGCCTCAGAGTAAATCATGTCATGCTGCCACTAATATCAGTGACCAACATGTGATGATGGTGGGTGGATATCCTACTGCTTTTGCTGACAGCTGGTTATTTAACAGTGATACAAGGACATGGACAAAAGTTAGTTACTAGTTATCTGTGACCTAACTCTAATATAAAGCAAGTATTATCTATGATGTAAAGTATGAGAGGACATATTAAGTGTGACTATTTGAACCTTGACCTCACAAAAACTTTGAACTATTCATAAGCTATGATTACTTATAGTTATTGTTTTTTATAAGCCTGGTCTTATAACTGTATCCCTAACACTATAGCATGTTGACATATATGATGATATAGTCTTGTAATAAATCTGATTTGTCAGTTGTTAAAGATTATAGATAATAATATCATAATAATTATGGTTATGTTTAAGTCTTAATATATATGTATCAACTCTGTTAGCTCATACAAAGTTACTTATAGTCTGTTACAAGATGCATAGCTCAATGATGTTACATGTATAATGACTACTTTTGTAGTAAGCATTATTATAATGTCATATAGTACACTATATTCCATCTAACAGCTTCCATCTACCAACGTCAGTGAGTAAAAAAAGAAGACACTCCCTCTCAGTATGGAATGGTGTCACCTAGGAATGTATGGGTAGTACAATTTGGGGGATTCTTTCATGGTAAATGCAATGATACTACAGTGATAGATCTTAGTAAGTACTATCTATTGATCATAGTATTTGTTATATAGCTCAGATTCACATTATCAATATTATTGTAGTATGATATAGGAGCCTGACACATGAACTGTTTTTATGACATAATAGTATCATAGTTTAATTCTGTGGTAACATGCTCTATCTTCCACTGTAGTATGTAATGATGACTGTTGGTCTATAAGAGATGTAATTATTAACCTGAGGTCAACTGAAGAATATCAACTTAAGCTACAACAAAAGAGACAAGAGACGTATGAACAATTTCTAGGAGACATGGTCAACATCAACTTACTATACAATCTCTCTAAGTCTTCAATCCTCTTCTTTACCAAAGGGAGACTCAAAAAGAAAAAGATGTAGAAATCCAACATTTAACACAGCAACTTGAAGTTACTAACAAAGAGCTAGAAGATACAAGACAACAGCAGATAGATGTGACAGCAGCTCTTCAAGAGGATCTTCAAACAAAGGAAAGACAACTACAGCAACTGCGTAAAGAACTTCAGGAGAAACAACAAACTGAAACTATGCTTCAACTTGAGCACAAACATAGAAAAAAGTTTACTTCAAGAGCAGATACAAGCTCAAGACGAAAGGATAAAGCAACAGTTACAGGAGAGTCAAGAGAGAGAACATGTACTACGTCTACAACACAACATTATCAAAGAGAACTTTCTCAACAAATCCAAGAGTCAGCCACTGCTCTTCAAGAAACCCAAGATATATTGCCACTCTTCAACAAAAAGTTAACAATTACAAGAGCAGTCTCATTGGGTAGTGAGGGAGGAGGAGATTGAAATGACTGAGGAGATCCTTGGAAAAGGAAGTTGGGGAGAAGTCAAAGTGGCTAAATTTTGTGGCCTAGAGTTGCTGCCAAATGTCTTTGTGTAATTACCCTATCACCATACAATATATCAGTTTTTTCACGAGAAATGGAGATTGCTGCTCGAGTACGTCATCCAATCTCCTACAGTTCATAGGAGCCACTCAAGTGGGTACTCCTATCATCCTCTCAGAATTAATGCCTACTAGCCTTCGTAAAGAAACTAGAAGCCGGTCCTCTACCCTATCCGCTGTTCTGACTATTAGTCAAGATATAGCCTGTGGTCTCAACTATCTCCACCTTTTTAAACCAGATCCAATACTACACAGAGATGTCAGCACAGCTAATATTCTTCTTACTCATGGGCAGTTTGGGTGGAGAGCCAAGGTATCAGACTATGGCTCAGCTAATCTTCAACCAATGATTGGTCAAACAGTCAATCCAGGTAATCCAGTTTATTCTGCTCCAGAAGCTAGTTACCAAGAGAGCATTCTCCTGCAATGGATGTTTATAGTTATGGTATTGTCTTGATTGAAATGATGATTTGTCGTAATTCCTGTGGTAGCAGAGAGACAATGTCACATTACTACTATTCGACAAATTTCTTTTAAAGCTCTTATCGAGAGATGTTTGAAGGAGAATCATCAAGAACGTCGACAATGTCAGAGATTGTTAAAGACCTCAATGAAACCATTTGGTAGACAATAATATGCTGTGTATTACAATTTTAGTAGTGAGTTTACTTTAATAAATAGTTTAGGTATTGTACTATTATTATGATAATTTTACCACATTTGGACATTTTGACAAAGTGTATAGTGAATATCATTATTGCTAAAATGTTTTGTTGGCATATAGTACTAATGTTTTTTTTGAACCATCTTGTATAGGTATAACTATGAAAGGATATAAACTGGTCATTGATAATGTTATGTTACTCCAGGTAATAATCACCTTAGTGCAAGGCGACTTGTCTGAATGATGCAAACAAAATCTCACCTTAGTTTAAATACATATACATACATGCAGCATGCATATACACATAGGTATATACATACATACATGCAAACATATAAACATACATACATATATACACACAACATAATATATACATACTAATATACATACAAAACATACATACATATATATATATATATATAGATAGATAGGTAATGCTGAAGAATGTAATAATTACTGCCCCGAAAACCGCAACCACAGTATGCAAAAGCATGTGATCATTTATGTACACAGCAGAAAGAAATTTTTTTGACAGGTGTATTCCATAATTACTTATATGATTGTTTAAGTCAGCTAACTTAAAGGAATTAATTTATCCATATCTTCATCCATCTATTGATCTATGTATTCATTCTTATGTCCATAATTTTGGCTTTGTACTTCACAATACACACTAGATTAAAATAGATAGTATTATGTTCAAATCACATGTATCGTCATAATTGAAAAAAAATGAGCAGCCAATATCTAGAGAAATTACTAACATTTTATGCACATACTCTCAGATCATATTTCAAGTCAAAAGTCATAAAGCTTAAGATCATTCATATCACTTGTATTCACATGGATTACCATTTCAGAAATGTTTTGGTCAATATTTTGCCAGTCATATTCCAAATTAATTCATTTTCATCCTTATGGTTTTTACTTATCTCCAATCCCTAATGAAACTATATATATATATATATATATATATATATATATTTAAAGTATATTATTATTATTAAAGTATATTATATTATGTTAGACATGTTATTGTATAATATTATTTTACATGTGTCAATAGCCGTATGTGCTATGTTATTTTAATAAAATGAAAGCATTTTGTGTACTTGTACATTTATCAATGGTCTAAAAATGTAATTCACTCTATGTTATTGCACCAATTACTTGTTTACTTTATACATATATATGTTTACAAAGCACATCTGTTACCTATGTTTGTACAACCTCTTCAACCACAAAGTTGGGCAAGCTATTGAGTAATCTCAACACATTTCAATTCACATTGACCCGTTGGTTTGTGACAATGACACAAGTATGTTTCTATAGCATACTTCTCTTCTTCAAGTATGCATAACTATTACATATAGCATTTTGTTCTATAAAACACAATTTATTACAGTGTAGGAGATGTTCAAGGTGCTCTGTCATTGCCATAAGTTGTATAGAACAATAACCTGTTAAATTATAATTGTTACAATTACTCATGACATACCTATAGCAAACTGTGTATCACAAAGTTTTAACTCCTCAGAAAATGTACAAAAGGTATATATTTTGTGGTTGATTATTCTCACAAAAGAGTTTAGAATTTATTATGTAAAACTCAAGCTGTAGGAAAACAGTGTACCTTCATAATCGAAGTATCAACAGTGGTGCAGCCACTTCATATTAGCTCCTTATAATATATGTTATTACTCGAATGACGAGCATTCTGGGCGTGCCTGTTAAGAATTAAGAACGCGACGTCTGAGATGGCTACATCAGGTATAATGATAGTAGTTAGTTACCTATTGTTATCGTGTGTGTGTGTCCTATTCTACAGATTATTATGTACCTACAAAGAGGTCCAGTCACTCCACAAATATAGTAGGTGACTTCCTCTACATGTGGGGTGGCAATATAGATGGTCTCCCTAGGGTACATGATAATGAAGTCAAACAGAGGATGACACATCTGTTATTGAGGTATTTGACTTACCAAATGGTAGGGGGAAAAAACGAACTACCAATGGTAAACCTCCACTGGGTGTGTGGGGCTACGCTACTACTGTTATCACTAACAATATCTACTACTTTGGAGGCTATTGTAATCATGATCAGTGTTGGCACAATAGTCTCAATTCATTAACAATAGATTCACTTACATGGAATGAACTGTTCCCAACCAATCCAAGTATGGGTCCAATGATGAAATCAGGTTGCAGGATGATATCTCTTACATTCAGTGAAGTGCAACTTATACTAGTAGTTGGTGGATTATGGTCCATGTCCAACATCTCTACAACATGGTGCTCAGTATAGTGGTTATGGTGATGTTGTTCGTACTAATGAACACCACTACTATCAGTTATCCAGTGGTAAGATCAATATATCATGTTATCAATACATTATACGTCCAGTATAATCTTATAACTGTTTGTATTTCAGGTCAGTGGATAGTACCTGAAATGATGGGAGAAGGACCACCTCCTTGTAGTAGCTTTACTCTTACATCGCTACCAAATAACAGAGGTCTGTTATTTGGGGGTTGTACTCACAATGGCTATGATAACACTGTGTATATTGCTCAGTGTACAGAGACTGCAGTGGTGAGTATAATATGTACTAAGTCAAAGTATTTAGTTACTATATAATATTGTGTAGTAATTAAATTTGAAATTTCAGATTGTTGAATGAAATAACTTTTAAATTAGAGTACAGTGTCTTTATATATTATTAGGAATGTTTTTATTAATGAACAAAGTGATCCACTGTTTGTTAATATTATTTTCTTTAGTCAACTTTGAGGTTGCAATTATCACTGAAACATTCCTTTAGTCAGCTATAATGATGCTATATTTCCTTACTAAATGCTACCCATGAGTAGTAAAAAATCTTGAATAGTAGCCTCCTTTATTCTGTATATCAGTAAATTGATACTACCCTTGAATTAATCCTGCAATTGGTGCTTGACAAAATTATTAAGATACAAAGTTTAAATATGTGACCTGATTTGCAAAAAAGGACCACTTCTGTCAAAACAATTAAAACATCTCAAACATCTGTTTTGTATACATTCAGTTGGTATATATGCATAACTATTCTATATGTAATCAAAACTGTTTTTTGATATGTTTTTAACAGTGTTTTTATAAATCAGGTCACAAATGTTTTGACAGAAGTGGTCCTTTTTGCAAATCAGGTCACATATATTTTTTGTCATGAATGTTCAGAATCACATCTAACTCAAGAAAATTTAATGATTCACAATATATTTAAATGCTGTCCTCAATTAGACATTGCTCTTAAATGGTAAATTTTCTTGTTGATTATCAATATTGAAATAGTTCCCCCTAGTGTTATTCAAAGAAATATAATAACTAAGTTAATTTCATATAAACTAAGGAATCAGCCAGTATACAGTATCAATAATAATAAATTATGATGTGTGAATTGTATAATATGTTTACTTAAGTATTATCTCTCCAGCATTGGGAAAAGATAAGGGAACGACTTCCCATATCAGTGAAGTGGCCTCAGTGTAGACTGTATCATGGTGCCATTATTATCAGTGACCTACAATTGATGGTTCTGGGTGGATTTAATACTACATCAGAGCCTTATGACAGCTGGTTATTTAACATTACTGCAAAGACATGGACGAAGGTTAGTACTATAAAAACTTGGTTTTCTATTAAATCAATAAAATTGGTATCTTAGAATAAGAGTAAAAAATTAAAATAGTATAGTCAATTCAATTATAATACAGAAATAGACCCTATATAGAACATAACTAAAATACCTAAGGATACACTTAAATATGTCCATACAGTAAACAGTGTTGCATCATAATAACAATACAGTAGATAAACTCCATCATTGTATAACATATCAATGTATGCATAATTACTAGTTATGAGCTATCCTGTTACCTAAGTTTAACATAAAATGAATTAATATCTATAATTTTATAGTATGAGGTGACATAATAAAGCGTGACTAACGAACTTTCATTATTGCAATGGAGAAATCATAACAAATAACACTATAATATGTTAACATTTATGATAATATATTCTTATGATATATCTAATTTATCTATAGTTATAACTCTGTTGTTAAAAGTATACATAAGTAATTATGTTCATATTTTAATGTCTTATAAAATGTTAACTCTACAAGTTCATTTAAGTTATAGCCTGTTATTAGAGTACATGTATCCACTGATGTTACATGTATAATGCTAGTAATATCATAACATCATGTGTATAATGTCATATAATACACTATATTCCATCTTATAGCTTACTCTACCAGAGTTAGTGACTAAGAGATGTGGTCACTCCCTCTCACTATGGAATGTGTCACCTACTACTGTATGGGTAGTACAATTTGGAGGATTCTATTTGGTAGACTCGATGATACAACAGTGATAGAACTTAGTAAGTACACTCTATTGATCATAATAGTTGCTATATAGTAAACACATATACACACATTATCAGTACTATCACAGTATGATATGCAAGTGTTGACACACTAACTGTTGTATTAACTAGTTTCATAACTCATTACTATTATAACATACTATATCACTCACTGTAGTATGTAATGATGACAGTGGACTGTAGGAGAGGTAATGACTAACCTGGCATCTACTGAAGAATATCAACTTAAGCTACAACAGAAGCAACAAACAAACATCTGTACAAACTTCTGGTAAATATGGACAACTTCATGTTACCATCCAATCTCCTACATGCCTTCAACCTTTGCCTTTAACACATCATGAGTCACAAGAGAAAAGATAGAGAAATCCAACATTTAACACAACAACTTGAGGCAGCCAACACAAAGAGTTACAAAGTACAAGACAAAAAACTAAATAGATTTGACAAGGGCTCTTCAAGAGGACATTCAAGCTAAAGAAAGGCGACTTCGGGTATTACGTCTACAACTTCGAAGGAAACAAATAGCTCAAGGTAGACTTCAACATGAGCATAAAAAATAGTGAAAAGCTACTTCAAAAACAGCTACAAGATCTAGAAGAGAGGGAACGACAAACAACTACATGATATTCAAGAGAAAGAGAGAGTACTGTGTCAAGAGCAAGATGATATTAAACAAGGCCTTCATCAGCAACTCAAAGAGTCAACCACTGCTCTTGAACAAAGACAGCATACTATTACTTCTCTTCAGCAACAAATTCAACAGTTACAAGAGCAATCTTACTGGGTTGTGATGAAGGAAGAGATTGAGATGACTGGTGAGGTCCTTGGGAAAGGTGGTTAGGGAGAAGTCAAGGTGGCCAAGTTTCGTAGCCTTAGAGTAGCTGCCAAATGTCTATATGAAGTTATCCTGTCACCATATAACATATCAGTTTTTTACAAGAGAAATGGAGATTGCTGCTCGAGTACGTCATCCCAATCTCCTCCAATTATAGGAGCACTCGAGTAGGTACTCCTATCATCCTTTCAGAACTAATGCCTACTAGCCTTCGTAAAGAACTAGAAGCTGGTCCTCTATCATATCATGCTGTTCTAGCAATCAGTCAAGACATAGCTGTGGTTCAATTATCTTCACCTTTTTAAACCAGATCCAATACTACATAGAGATATCAGTACTGCTAATATTCTTCTTACACATGGGCAGTTTAGGTGGAGAGCCAAGGTATCAGACTATGGTTCAGCTAATCTTCAACCACTTATTGGTTCAAACAGTCAATCCAGGTAATCCAGTTTATTCTGCTCCAGAAGCTAGTATACCAAGAGAGCATTCTCTCTGCAATGGATGTTTACAGTTATGGTGTTGTCTTGATTGAGATGATGATCCGTCGTATTCCTGTGGTAGCAGAGAGACAACTTCATATAAATGCTATTCGACAACCCAATGTTTAAAAGCTCTTATTCAGAGATGTTTAATAGAGAATCAGCGAGAACGTCCAAACAATGTCAGAGATCATAAGAGATCTCAATGACACAATTGGCTAGACACTGATATAATATGCGTGATAATTTTAGTACTGAGGTTACTTTATAATTAGTTTAGCTATTGTATAGTATATAATTATTATAATAACTTTACCATGTTTAGAAATGTATGAATGTATGTAATTATTACATATGAATAATCCTTTTTTTTTGTAATTTTTGTAATTGCAAGTTATTATTTATAATGTATAATGTACAAAGTTGATGTTAAGGTGGGGTTCACTTGTCGTAATGTCCATATTTCATAACCTATTAATTTCAGTTACCAATATAGTTTTTTCAAACTGAGCATATTATATCACCTTAATAAAAGGGTAATCCCCATAATAATAATAATGTAATTAGCAAAAACTTACTGATGTCCAGTCGTTGGCCAAGCCAGATCTCCTCAACACATGGAAAAATTTGTAAAACTAGTTAAGGACTACTTAAATAACTAGTTATTAACTATGAACATTTAGTGGGATGAGCCTGAGCATGCAACATTTTTATAAACAGATGTGTTAAACAATTCTTAAAAGTTACTGTTTTTACAAAATCAATGTGTATGAACGAATATTCATATTATTATTCATAATTATTGGATGATTTGTATCTTGTTCTTAGCAGAAAAAACCTTTCATATATTAAATCATGTGAACATTGACAATATTACATAATTTGATACTAATGTCATAGATGAAAAGATTAAGGAAGCAGCAAAATACAATGATTCCACGTTTTGAATGTGAAGTTCCATGTTGTTTGGACATTTTGCCTAGTTTAATTTCTATCAATATATATTCATTAGTAGGTCCATGTCTTCACTAATTAAGTGTTGACATGACAATTAATACCCTCAATGTTGTATAGAGTTTTTATTTTGTCAATGTCCTGGTCCAGTTAATTAAGTTTTCTCATTGATGTTGTTTGGTCTTGTCAGCTTATGCATTCAACAACTTCTGTATTTATATTTTCTTGCTTACTTTAACTGCTTCTGATTCTTTTCTTCTTCTGCCTATCATCCTTATCTTGTATTTCATTTTGCAAAGTAATCTTTACTTGCAAAAAACTGCTTCTTTTCTTATACCGATCTGTGCAATTGGTAATCTACTTCTTCAATTTGTCTTATTATCTGTCTATTATATTCTCTTATAAAAATTCTTTCTTCTCTACCATCAACTGCTTTTCTTCCCTTCATCTGTCTCTCAATTCCAAGCCTTTCTTTTCTTCCTTCTACTGTCTCACCTCTCCTCCTTTCTTCGTTCTCTTGCAAAGTCTTTCCTCTCTTTCATTCTGCTTCTTCTCTACATTTAGTTTTCTCATTGCTTTTTTTTCCATTACTCATGCCATGACACGACAGGACCCATTGTACCTTAAAATATAAGTCGTTGTGGCAAGATGTGTGGCTTATAATCTTGTATAAGTGGACATCATGAATTTTACAAGATGACTATCCTATTTTATGTTTTTTTCTAGTATGGCTACCCCAGTCCAGGTATGAACCATACATTATAATGAGTTATCTTGTTAAGTAGTTGTGTCATGTTCAACAATTTATTATGTACTTACAATAGGTTTGTCACTCCACCCACATAGTGGTCACTACCTTTACATGTGGAGGGATGCTATAGATGGTCATCCCAAAGTACATGACAATGACATCAAACAGAGGATGACATCTGTTATTGGAATATTTCAACTTTATCAATTGGGTATGTGGAAACAACGACCTACTAATAGGAAAAATCTCCACTGGGTATTGCTTGCTACACTTCTACTGTTATAACAAGATCTACTACTTTGAAAGAGGAGTTGTAACCACGACCACTGTTACCATAATAGTCTCAACTCATTTACAACAAAGACTCACTCATATGGAATGAACGTTCTACCTACAATTTATATAAGGGTCCAAGATGAAGTCAGGGATAAGATCGATGTATCTACATTCAATAAAGAGGATTACCTACGGTTATTCTGGTATTCTTGGTTTACATCCTAAGTTTGTACAACCGGGTGCTTAGTTTTAGTGATAAGCTGCCAATGTTCTCATCATGTTGGATACTAATGAGGACAACTACTACCAGGTTATCCAGTGGGTAAGATCAATATATCACGTTTTCACATACATCATACATCAAATGTGATTTTTAGCTATTCAAATTTTAGATAATGGGCAGTACCAGATATCAGAGGAAGATGGCCACCTCCTGTAGTGACATCACTTTAACATCACTACAAATAACAGGAGCTCGTTATTTTGTGGTTATACTCCTAATGGCTAATGATAACTCTGGGTATATTGGACAGTTTTACACAAACTTCAGTGGAGGAGCTAAATATGTACTAAGGTAATTGGGCTTAAATTACTGTATAATATTGTGGAGTGATCTAGGTAATGTTAACATAGTTGAATAAAATGAATTTAGTATTTACTTTTCTTACATTATTGAAATATTTAATAATGAAGAATTCTACACATGTTCAGTAAATGTTTTGTGAAACTTTAAGAAGCTTAGTCAACTATATTGATTCTGTTACTTCATTAACTAAACAACGCCATAGTCTCGTATAACCTCCTTTTGATGGGTTTGTCAGGTGGAATTGATGCGGCTAGATTGGAATATTATTCAACAATGCTAAGTTTTTATGCTTAAAGCAAACCTAGCTTGATAATAACTCAAATATATTTTATTTCAATGATAAAACATGTTTCATCAGAAAGCTGGAACCATGAGAAATTTTTTAGAAACAAATAATAATACCTTTAACAACAAGGTAACATTTAAATATACAACAACAATGCTGCTTAAAACTGCTATTGACATTGTGGATCTTGACAAAATAAAATTACTGCGCCTGAAGAACACTTAAGAAATATTTTTAAAAACTAGAGAAGCTTTTTTTTATTTTTTAAATGCTGACCTTGACTATATTACATCCTCCAACATAGTTATCTTCCCTATCATAATTAATAACAATTATGTCATAAAATTAAGTCTATATTTAATTAGAGCATATGGAAACTAAAATTAATGATTTACAGAAATATGAAATAGCAGTACTCTATCATTTCCAATATATAGTAGTAATAACTTAGTTTAGGTGTTATTTACTTAGAAAGGCTGATGAGAAGTTATGTGAACACTTTCCAACATAGTGGGAAGTGGCCTCAAGTAAATTCATTCATGTTGCACTAGATCAGTTGACTTACACATCATGATGAGTTGGTGAGTTGGTATACTGACAGCTGGTTATTGAACAGGATACAAGGACATTGACAAATGTTACACTTATTAAGTGAAATGAACTGTCTTAGGATGAGAGAACATTATAAACATTCTTTTTTTAACCTTAGCCTGACAATAAACAATAATTTATTATAAAATTAACATTAAATTCATGAATGTATGTCTTTTAATATCTGTGTACGACCATTGAGTTCTGTTTTATTTGGGCTATTTTAATATCTGTACGAAGGTGTTTACATATGTTCATGGTTTAATGTTTTTAAAAATGCAACTCTACCAGTTCATACAAGTTATGGTCTGTTAATGAATACATGTATCAACAGATGTACTGTATAGATTTTGTGTAGTAATATATCATATCAATATTATAATGCCAATCTAGTACACCTATATTCCCATTTGATAAATCACTCTACCAAGACAGTGTGACTAAGGAAAGGTCACTATTTGACCTCTTATGTTAGATTGTGTTATAGGTAACACTCTATGGTGTAGTGCAATTTGGAAGATATTTATACTGAGATAAATTCGATTGACTACTACTGTCATAGAGCCTAGTAGAGTACGGGTACATATATCGTTCATAGTATTTGTTGAATAAACACGGTGGTACAAGCACACCACATTAAATCACTATAATATTTAATTTAGTATGATATTATGTACATGTTTGAGCTAGCTATAAACAAGTGAGTGATCCTATATTATCCATACAATGCAATAATTCATTGATAATGACCATAACAGGTATAATGATATGGTTGTACGCCACACTGCGGAGTTTTGTGCCTGATGGTATTGACAAACATAACAGCCCTCTAAACAAACCTCTCATTACTTGTTCTCAAGATCAGACTGTCTGTCAGGCTCTATCACTTTTGTACTTTAGAATGACAATTAGTGTGTTGGAAGGAGTGGATTGCTGTGCTCCACCGCATTAGAGTAATACTTGAGAATGGGGCAAGTACCCTACCACAAGTAAGATCTGTCTTCTGACGTTGATATAAGTTTAGAAAACACACACATATTTGTCAGTATTTTCCAATATGATGTATGTGCATTAACACACTAACTATTTGTATTACAACTAGTCTCACAATTCAATATAATTGTAACATACTATATCTCTCACTGTACTATATAATAATGAACTAGTAGTCTGTACGAGATTTAATAAATAATCTGAGATATAACTGAAGAATTCAACTTAAGCTACAACAGAAAAGACGAGAGAAGTCTTCTGGGAGGCATGGACACTAACTGAACCATACTGTCCAATCTCCTCAACTTTCACAACCTTTTTTGATCACATAATGTTTGGTAAAAGAGAAGACTCAATATACAATAACTTGAGACTACACGATTAGTTCACAATTAAGAGCTGATATACTAAATGTTATCTTATTATGGAGTTGTTACTGCTAGATTGTCACCTACACTCTAGACATTGTTTAATTATTGACTATAATAATAGGTACATTCATTAGTAGGTGCACATCAACCTACATAGCATATACAATATCTAGATAGATTAGGACAAACTATATGTACTTGTTCTTGATAAATTGATTTTGTATTCATTGTTGGTTTTTTGATGCTTCACAACTGAACTGTATAAATTTACTGTTGGCTGAGTCTTCTAATGCTATACAATCTGTCAACTCAACCATTTGTCTCATAATGATAAATGTCATAATTCACATCAGAAATTTGCTATATAATATATAATATTTAAACGATTATATAATATTATATTCACCCTACAAATGATATTCTCAAGATATATGTATATATAATATTGTAACTCTATCATTTAGATACTTTTTATATACTATGGATATATATTGTGATTTGACATTAGCATGAATGGGGGAAAGATTGGCTCAGCATTAAGTGTCCAGAATATGTTTTGGGTGACAACGACAGTGTAATTCAGATATACCAAAACTTATCATCAAGTTGTTCAAAGATGATTTGATTGTAATGGCAAATGAGAGATTATATAGAGGGTGGTATCAAGAAAATGGATGAGCCATTTGTGAATGTCCCTGGAAGGAAACAAAGATTTGTGAATTTCTTGATAAGCAGGAAAACCAATATTTACTTAATTGACTCTCATATAGTTACTGTATTAATGTTTATAATGTGTAGTTATATTTATGAAGTTTGATCATTAGTTGTTTGCTGGAGTGTTAGTATAGCGAGCTAGCCCCTCCTCCTTTTTAAGATGTGCAGAGGAGGGTCCTAGAAATCACAACTGTGACTTACTGCCCCATTGGGATGTGGTAAGTACTACAAAGTTGTCATAATTGGTTATGAGTATTATTAATATGGTAGCCATTTTGGAAAATAGTACATTATGCTTAAGTAAGGTAGACTTCAACACGGAGACATGACAGAATGTGATCATTGCTGTAGATGGTAAATGTATATTTAATACTATAAATTATGGCTCTGACATCAATATTAAATATATGGTTTGTATTGTATATTGCCAGAAATAGAATGCTCTATTATACCTACCTATTAGGAATTATCCACTATAACCTACACTCAAACCTTATAAACAACTAAATCTAAATGTAATAATTATCTTAACAGTGTTCTGTTACTGGGGCATATTATATTAGACACTTCTTAATATACAAGCTAAGAATATGAGAACAGTTTTTCTTCTGTTTGTAGGAATTGTATGAACATCAAAATTCAGTAACAATTGATTGGAAAATGGTCAAGATAAAGTCATAACTCTAGAATATAACCATGTGATTGTTACTCCACCGCATTATTAAATAGAATTTACTTTGAATAACAACTATCCTTTTATATGAAAACTCATTTATGTTGGAAACAACTTATTGATAAGCCTACTCATATGGAAATGTTTCCCTATCCAAACATTCCAATAAAATATTTCAAAAACTATTCCAATGAAAACAGTTATGTCTTTAGCTGCTTTCAGCAACAGGACCTTTAAAAAGGACTTGACTTTCTCATATTCTGCATTAAAATGGCTACAACGAGTCCAGGTATGACTTGTATATTATAATCACTTATCTGTTGGTTATATGTGTATGCTATATCCCTACAGGGGGGGGGGGGGGGTATTATGTACCTGCAAAGAGGTATTGGCACTCCCACATATAGTTGGTGACTATCTCTACATGTGGGGTGGTAATATAGATGGTCTTCCTAAGGTACATGATGATGAAGTCAAAGAGAGGATGACCTCTGTTATTGAGTATTTACTTACCATCTGGTATGGAAACAAACAATCCACCAAATGAGGAAACCTCCACTGGGTGTCTGGGGCTATGCATCTACAGTTATTGGCAACAGAATCTACTACTTTGGAGGGTATTGCAGTCATGACAAGTTTGTCATAATAGTCTCAACCTCGTTGACAACTGACTCACTTACTTGGAATGAGTTGTTTCCTACAAATTCAATGATGGGTCCAATGATGAAATCATCCATTGGAATGATCCTCTTAAATTCAATGAAGATTGATTATCTACTGGTAGTTGTGGCATTGGTCTACGTCCTACCATTCCAAAACCGATGATGATCAATATAATGATAAGGGAATAATTGGTAGCTATGTTTTAACTAATGAACACCACTACTATCAGTTATCCAATGGTAAGAAGATTAATGTGTATTCATATTATATATATTTGAAACATCAAGTACAATTTTATTACAATTTGTATTTCAGGTAATTGGATTGTACCAGATATAACTGGGAAAGGCCCACTCTCCTTGTAATATCTTCACTCTCACAAAACTACCTAAAAAATAGAGCTATGTTGTTTGGTGGTATAACACACTAACTGGTCCTGATAAACACAGTGTATATAGTACAGTGTAGTGGGACTGCAGTGGTGAGAACAATATCTACAAGTTATAATATTAGTTACTGTATAATATAGTGGGCTAACTAAGTTCAATGATTTGAGATGTTGAACAAAAATGAATTTAGAGTGGAGTGTGTGTTACATTATTATTAGAAACTGTTTATTAATAATTGAATTGATACTTTTTGTGTTGATATTCTTTTTAATACTTAAAAGGCTTGGTGTTATTATTAGTAGTAGTAACCAGTGATTTTGTGGAAGACCTTTAACCCTTATAAGATGTGTTTAATTTATAGTGACCTATATAAACCACAAATAAATTGGTTATTATAGTTGATAAAATATATGATATAGTGACATTCAGTAGTGCCTATATATATTAAACAATAGATGAATGCTTCTTATTATATAAGCCTTTTATTAGAAAATAAACCAGAAACATCAGTAGCTTAAGAAAATTCCTTAAATATTTGAGTTTATACCCATGCAGATAATGTTTAAAGATTACACTTGCAACTGTGATGAAAAGTCCTGTCATAACGTGGACTATCATTTAGTAGCTAATTTTGTAGCTATAATTTGTGGGGAAAATTAAGAAAACTCTACAAGCTTTAATTATTCATAACTTGTATATTTTAATGCTGTTCTTGATTGGATGACACAATCAAATAGTGAACTTACTTGTTGTTCACTGACATTTATATAGACAGTGCAGGTAGAAATGGTGTTTACTAAAATAAAATCCACATACTAATTAAATGATGTTATGCTATTTGTAATAATGTTAGCTTGAGTGTTATTTACCTAGCACTGGGAGAAGGCTTCATAAGCCCTACAAAAATCAATGAATTGGCCTAAGAGTAGCTATGTGTCATGGCTGCATTATGATCAGTGATGTATATGTCATGGTAGTGGTGTGGATACGTGACAAATACTACAGTAATATGATGAAAGCTGGGTATTTAACATTGATACAACAACATGGACAAAGGTTAGTTAGTTACTAGTCATCTGGACCTTACTATAACACAAGTGACTTGGTCTGTGATCTAGCTACAGATTGATGGTGTTTGTTTTTTTTTTTTTTTTTTTTTTTTTTTTTTTTTTATATTTTTTTTTTTTTTTTTTTTTTTTTTTCATACATTTTTTTTTTTTTTTGTAGTTTTTTTTTTTTTTTTTTTTTTTTTTGCTTATTGTATGTTAATACTTTAGTGCATTTTAAACAGTTTTGTAAATAAGTACCTAGTTCTTACTGTGTCTAGAACTGCATCTACCATTAATGTTACACATACAATGTTAGTTATAAAAATGTCATATAATGCACTGTATTCTATTCGTATAGCTCAATCTATCACAGTCCAGTGACTTGGCACTCTCTCTCAGTAGGAATTTATCACCTACCACTGTATGGTAGTTCAATTGGTGGCATATAGATACCCAAGTAAAAGCTAAAGATACTACTGTTATAGAGCTTTGTAAGTTCTGTCTATTAAATGCATGTGAATAGTAAGACATAATGGATAATGATGTATTAAAACAATATGATGTAAGAGCGTGACACATTAGCTTTTTGTATAGCAATTAGTCTCATGAACTCAATACTATTGCAACATACTATATCTCTCACTGTAGTGTGTGACAATGACAATGTGGTCGTAGGAGATATAATAACTTCTACTGAGAATATCAATTAAACTTCAACACGAAGATACAAGGAGCATCTGTACAAAACAGTCTGGGAGACACGAACAACCTCAAGAGTACTCTACAGTCTCATATACGTTTTCAACCTTATTCTTTACTACATCGAGAGAGAGACAGAGAAATCCATACATTAACTCAGCAACTTGAGGCTATCAACAGAGAGCTACAAGATGCAAAACAAGTGCAGAAGATATGACAAATGCCCTTAAGGAGAGATCAGGACAAATGAAAGACGAGTACAACAACTACTTCAAGAAGTTAAAGAGAAAAAAAGAAACTGAAGTTACACTCAAAGGTGAAAATGAAAATAATCAAATTGTAATTACTTGAACAACTGCTGCAAGAGCAGGATAATCCTGGGGAAATCTAGAGCTGATCAAAGAAGAACGTCCAATGGCAGTGACATGCTGCTCTCATACAAACACAGAAAGCTAACCACAATGCTTCAACAACAGTTTTTTTTGTATATTTTTTTTTTTTTTTTTTTTTTTCAGTTTTACAAGATCCAACTTCATTGGGTAGTGAGGAGGGAGGAGATTAGATGACTGTAGAAGTTCTTGGTAAAGGAGGTTGGGGTAGAAGTCAAAGTGGCTAAAGATTTCGTGGCCAGAGAGTAGCTGCCAAATGTCTTCATGAAGTTTCCTTGTCACCATACATATACTTCTGTTTTTTCACGAGAAATGGAATTGCTGCTCAAGTACGTCATCCAAGTCTCCTTCAGTTCATTGGCAGCCACTCGAGTGGTGTACTCCTATCATCCTATCAGAATTAATGCAACAAGTTTGCGTCGAGAAAATTGAGAAGTCTCCATTAAATCGTCATTTCAAATTATTAAATATGCTGTATACATCTGCAGCTCTAAATTATCTTCATCTCTGGCAACCACAGCCTATACTAACCCCACCGTGATGTTTCCGTGAGTAAGTTGTAATAATGTCTTCTAGAGCCATATGGTCTTGGCATAGAGAAGGCTAAACTGTCTGATTATGGTTCAGCTAACTTCGTTCAAAGTATTTAGCAAAAAAAACTACCAGTGTAGCTCCAAGTAATCTTTTGTATTCTGACCTGAAGTACAATTTCCAGACAAACATTCTCAGCAATGTATGTCTTTAGTTTTGGTGGCCCTACTTATGGAGATGATACCTTGTCAACCTCTGATCTAAAAACAGCAGACCAAAGAAAACTCAATCAGATACTATCCGTGGCCACCTATGAAAATCCTTGTTCAGAGGGTATCTCCATGAGAGTCAAGCTCGTCCTTCTATTGTTCAAGTCTTATGAACTGAACATATGTAGTTCAAATGCCTAGACTTTGTAATATGTTCCTTTTAGTAAAATCTCTTATATAAATGCACTGAAACTATTATAGCATAAGTATTTTTATATTTCTGTTAGGGTAGTACTACTGTGTTCAACTGTAATTGTGTTCATAATTATCTAGCCAATTGTATTTCTTATATGAACATTAAGACTTTATATTTAGAACAGTTTGATTAATTTTGTGTGCAATATTTTCACTTCTAATTTTATAATAACAATATAATTTACTTACTTGATCTTTAAAATGGTCTTCATCTTCTTCTCATAGTGTGAAGATTTCCTCGCTATTTTCATTAACCATATAATCTGTTCAATCAAGAGCTAAATAGTTTCCATTCATAAAAAAGAGATAACTCCCACAACAATTATAATCCAAATTAAAAACTGCTCGATTGATGTCCTGTTATCAAGCCAAGTCCATATTTTGTCATACACTTAGGTTTACACAATTAATAACTAGTTACTAATTTGGACTCATAATATGTGTGAAACATATTGAATGGACACTCTCTTATTGAGATTCATTATTACTAGTACAATCCACTATTGACTGTCCTTAATAAGAGGTGGTCTTTACAGAAGGGTTCATTTAAAAGGGCTATAACAAACTACTCTATTTAATAACTAGTTAATACACTTGTAAGTGTATTGTATAAGTGTGTAATTCAATAGTAATGTAATTATGGATGTCATGTTGCTAGTCAAAATATCACAAAGTCAGATATGTAGTCTATTAGTCAGAAAGCTACCTAACAAATGGAGTAAGTATAACTTTTTCAAACAAAAGAAATGTAAAAAAATTATTTATAAAGGAGTATTTCCATACTGATCTCCCTTGATGACACTTGTAGGTAGTTTTAAGTAATTTACAGTCAAGTAAGGCTTTACCAAAAAAAGATATATAAGCTTGTTTAAATCACTATGGAAACCATTAAAATACATTACAATACAAAGCGTGTTTGTAATAATATATAATATATATATAATCCATATAGATATGATAAGCAATAGTTTACTGTCATCTTTATATTTATCCATATCTACTACTGTTACAACTATATAGTATATATATATATATATATATATATGTACTTGATTTGGAAAAAGGGACCACTTCTGTCAAAAACATTGTTTTTTTCTCTTTTTTTTTTTTTTAGTTTCCACTTTTTGTTTTTTTTTTTTTTTTTTCGTCACCTGATGCTGTTTGAACAAACACTGTTAAAATATCTCAAACATCTCGGTTTTGTATACACATATAGTTGGTATGTATGCATAAACATTCTACATGTATGCAAAAATGAATTTTTATTTTGTTATGTTTTAACCCAGTCTTTTTTTTACAAACTCAGGTCACAAATGTTGTGATGGATAGTGGTCCCTTTTTTCAAATTAGGTCACCATATATATTTATCAACATATTTAATGCGACAGCAATCAATAGTTTATACGCTATACCAATGACTTCCATTAACAGACGTAAACGGTAAGTCATCACTCAGAATACAATTGGCATGTGATTATATTCCACTTATTGTTATATTACACTGATGTTAAGATGTACTGTCAATAATAATATAAACTTTGATGTAAATTCATTAATGGGGAAGCTTGACTATGATGTTCCTATGAAAACATTTCCAATAAAAAATATTTAATTAAATTATTCCAATGAAAACCATTCTGTCTTTGCTGCTTTGGCTTTGTGATTTCTGTACTAGAATGGCTACCACCAGTCCAGGTATGGCTAAAGATGTATGATCAGTTACCTATTGTTATATGTGTGTGTTATAACCAACAGGTTATTATGTTCCAGCAAAAGGTCCAATCACTCTACACATATAGTAGGTGACTACCTCTACATGTGGGGTGGTGATATAGATGGTCTTCCTATGGTGCATGATAATGAAGACAAACAGAGGATGAACCACTCTGTTATTGAGGTATTTTCATTTACCATTGCTGGTATGTGGGAACAACGACCTACCACTGGAAAACCTCCACTGGGTGTGTCTGGGGTTGATGCCTCTACAGTTATCAATAACAGAATCTATTACTTTGGAGGGTATTGTGGTCATGACAATTGTCGCCATAATAGCCTCAACTCATTAGCAACTGACTATCATTTACCTGGAATGAACTGTTTCCTACAAATTCAAATATTGGGTCCAATGATGAATATCATCCAGTGGAATGATACCTCTTAAATTCAATGGAAGAGGATTATCTACTGGTTGTTGTGGCCATGGTATACGTCCTCTCATTCCAAAAAAAGGGTGCCAATATAGTGATAAAGGAATAATAGGTAAGCTACAATTGTTCAACCAATGAACACCACTACTATCAGTTATCCAGTGGTAAGAAGATTAAACATATTTGAACATCAAGTACAATTTTATTACCATTGTATTTCAGGTAATTTGGATGTGTACCAGATATAACTGGGAAGGGTCCCACCTCCTTGTGATATCTTCACTCTCACAAAACTACCTAACAATAAAGCAATGTTATTTGGTGGTTTAACTCCTAATGGTCCTGATAACACAGTGTATATAGTACATTGTATGAAGACTGCAGTGGTGGTACAATATAGTAATAAGGTTACAATATTTAGTTACTACATAGTAAGTAGCATGGACTAATTACATTTTTTTTGAAATTTGTTTAAACAATATGAAGTTATATTGGAATGTCTTTACAAAATATAGGAACTGTTTACTGATGACTTAATGACCCCATTTTATGTTACCCTAGTCAATTTACATGGTATTGAGATAATACAAAGTGTTTTTTATTGAGACAATACTAGGTTGCTATTGGCATATATAGTAATAGAGATAGCATCTTCACAGTTTGTTTAAGTTGTAGTAATGGTGTAACAATTGTATTATTGTTTAGCTTATCTGATCAAATGTAGTGTGACCACATACTGTCCGTTCACTGATTGTGCTAACCACATGTCATGTCATGACAACCACTATATCTACATGTGATGAAACTATGTAAACTATTTTCTCATTATATCTGTTAAAACATTAATTGCGGCAGTCATTTTGAGTTATGTCATAATCAAGAAAGTGATAAATGTAAAACCATTTATCTCTGTTATTGCAAACAAATTTTTTATCATGTTTTTCTGTATATCAATGATGGTGCTATATATTTTATCATTTCTTGTTTATAACGCAAATAACAACAATAACTTATATATGATATGTTATTAACATAAGAGTTCCATATGCTAATATACTAATAAGATCTCAAACCCAGTCTGTTAAATTACCTAACGAAACACTGGTTACTCAAAGTGCACACTAGAATAGAATGTACTATTACATGAATAGTCGAGTAATGTCACATAGGTAATACTAAAGCTTATAACACCAACTTTGCTTAAAACTCTTGTTAAACCTTGAAATATCATTTATAGTAATATATTGAGCTTTTTTGAAGACTCATAATAATCCTAGAAGCTTTTATTATCCATAATTGTACACTTAAATGATACCCTTCAAAGTAAGATGCCTTGTAATAATAAATATTCCCTGTTGTTGATTGATAGTGATATATACATTGCAGTTATTATTCAAAGATACTGTTTAAAAATTAAAGTACACAAAATCTATATTAAATGTGAATGATGTTAACTTGAGTGTTCTTTACCTAGCACTGGCAGAAGTTTCGTCAACCATTTCTAAAGCCAATGAATTGGCCTCAGTGTACACAATGTCATGCTGCTGTTATGATCAGTGATGTACATATCATGGTTGTGGGTGGACGTGACAAATACTATAGTAATATTGCTGATAGCTGGTTATTTAACGTTGATACAAAGACATGGACAAAAGTTAGTTACTAGTCGTCCTTGATCTAAGTCTAACAGAAAGTAACTTAGTGTCTATGATCTAGGTACAATATTGATTAGAAACAAGTAAGTACTTTATTGTATGTAAACATTATGAAGCCTTGTAATAGGTCAAATGCATCTAGTTCATATTGTGTCTAGAAACACATCTACTACTGTGTTACATATACAGTGCTAGTTATTATAATGTCATATAATACACTATATTCCATCTTATATAGATCGCTCTATCACATTCAGTGACTTGGCACCCCTCTCGGTATGGAATGAATCACCTACCACTGTATGGGTAGTTCAATTGGTGGATATAGATACCCAAGTAAACTCAATGATACTACTGTTATAGAGCTCGGTACGTTCTATGAGCTGTTGTATAGTAATATATGCATTATCAGTTTTATCATAGTATGATATATAGAAGCAAGACACACTAGCTGTTTATATTACAAATTAGTTCAATACATCATTACTATTGAAACATACTAATCTAAATCTCTCATTGTAGTATGTAATAATAACCAATGGTCTTTAGGAGATATAATTAATTCTACTGAAGAATATCAAATTAAGCTACTACCGAAGAGACGACAGATGCCTGTACAACAATCTGGGAGACATGAACAACCTCAAAATAAACACACAGTCTGATATAAATATCCAACCTCCATCTTTACTACATGTACAGTTGCAACAGAAAGACAGAGAAATCCAATGCTTAACACAACAAATTGAAGCTAAAAGAAAAGAGAGCTACAAGATACAAAACAACAGCAGGCAGATGTGACTAGTGCCCTTCAGGAAGACCTTCAGACCAAAAAAAGACAAGTGCAACAAATGCTTCAAGAACTTCAAGAGAAACAAGAAACTGAAGCTAGACTCAAGCGTGAAAATGAAAACAGAGAAAGATTACTCGAACAATTGTTACAAGAGCAGGAAGGGAGGGAACAACAACAGCTACCAGGACAGCCAAAATGTAGTGCTTCGTCAAGAGCTCCAGAAGTTGACCACTGCTCTTCAACAAACACAGAAAGCTAACACCACTCTTCAACAACAGCTCAACAGTTACAAGATCAGTCTCATTGGGTAGTCAGGAGGGAGGAGATTAAGATGACTGTGGAAGTCCTTGGTAAAGGAGGTTGGGGGAGAAGTCAGGTGGCTAATTTCGTGGCCTTAGAGTAGCTGCCAAATGTCTTCATGAAATTATCCTATCACCATACAATATATCAATTTTTCACGAGAAATGGAGATTGCTGCTCGAGTACGTCATCCAAATCTTCTTCAGTTCATTGGAGCCACTCGAGGGGGTACTCCTATCATCCTATCAGAGTTAATGCCAACAAGTCTTCGCAAAGAGATTTGAGAAATCTCCTCTTACACGTGCTCAAATTATCAGAATTGCCCAAGACATATCTGCTGCTCTAAACTATCTTCATCTCTGGCAACCACAGCCTATACTACATCGTGATGTTAGTAGTCCTAATGTCCTCCTTCAACCATATAGTGGCGAAATGTGGAAAGCTAAACTGTCTGATTATGGTTCAGCTAATCTGTTCAAAGTATTTCAGCTAACAGTGTAGCTCCAGGTAATCCTTTCTATTCTGCACCGGAAGCACAATTTCCAGACCATCATTCTCCAGCAATGGACGTCTTTAGTTTTGGTGTCCTGCTTACAGAGATGATCCTATGTCAACCTCCTGCTTCTAAAACAGCTGATAAAATGACTCAATCAGAATATCCAGTGGCCAGTTATGAAACATCTTGTTCAAAGGTGTTATCTCGTGAGAGTCAAGCTCGTCCATCTATTGCTCAAGTGCTTATTGAACTTAACATTATGTAGTTTAACAGTAGTCTTAATACTTGTAAGTAATTCCTTCACAAAAATCCTCCTATAATATACTGTAATTATTATAAGATTAAGTATTTTGTATATGTCTGTTGTGCTAATACCACTGTGTGCAACTATAGCTGTGTTTATAAGTATTTAATGCATTTCCATGTATGGATATATTATATTATTATTATTATTATTATTTATAACAATTTTTGAATATTTTTTGGTAATTTTTTTCATTTATTAATTTTATAATAACAATATGATTCACTAAGCTGATCATTATCATGGTCTTTTTATCCTTCTTGTAATGTCAACATCCAATAATCAGTTTGTTCAAGCAGAGCTAAGCACATACCATTGAAAAAGCACCCATCATATTAATACTGTAATTAAGATACTGCAGTTCTTGCTATCCTGTCATAAGACCGGGGTCAAATTTTGGTACACACATTAATAGTTAATTGGGACATAATAAAGTTGAAGAAATTAAAGGGACACTATCTCTTTTACTATTTTTCAATACTAGACAATCCACCAGGGATTGTTGTTAAAGAATCCTTAAGATCTAGAGAGGTTCAAATTCTATAACAAGCTAGACTACTTAATAAAGCTAGTTGATATAACTTTAATTGTAACTGTATGAATAGTTTGTAAATCAATAATACACTAAATGTTAGTGAACTATTTAATAGCTGGTTAATAACTTTAAGTGTATAGTATAACATGTAGTTTAATAATAATATTCTAATTATGACACCAAATACTAGTGTTTGTGAGTATATATGTAATATTAAACATTGTCATGTACATCCTTGATCCAATTCTAACACAAAGTAACATAATGTCTATGGTCTAGCTACAGTATTGATTATAATAAAACAAGTACTTATTGTATGCTAACTTTGTAAAGCCTTGTAATAGGTCAAATTTATCTAGTTCATACTGTGTATAGAACATATCCATTTACTGGTATTACATACACAATCTTAGTTATTATAATGTCATATAAATACACTATACTCCATCTTAAATAGCTCACTCTATCACATTCAGTGACTCAGCATTGCAAGATAATCCAGGGAGAGATAGAGATATTCGTCAAGAACTCCAGCAGGTCACTGCTTCTCTTCAACAAGCACAGAAAGCTAAAACCACTCTTCAACAACAAGTTCAACAGTTACAAGATTACCTTCACTGGGTAGTGAGGAGGGAGGAGATTAAGATCACTGTAGAAGTTCTTGGTAAAAGAGGTTGGAAGAAGTCAAAGTAGCTATATTTCGTAGCCTTACAAAGTTGCCAAAATGCCTTATATTTATCGTCACCATACTTACAGAAATAGTTGTGCTCCCAAAGTAAGTCAAATCTCCTGCCTTCACAAAATTATCCTATCACCTCTATAATGTATCTTTTTTTCAGGAAATGGAGATTACTTCTCATAGCCCCATAACAGTTATAATACAATTAAAATACGGCTCTGATTGATGTCCTGTTATAAGGCTGAGTCATATTTCATCACATATCTACTTACATCAATAACTAGTTACTGATTTGGACATAACGTGGTCAAAGATACTGATTGGACAATCTCTCTTTGATGTCTATATCACCTACTACTACTACTACTACTACTATTACTATAATGTATCAACATCTTCCGATTGACAGCTGTCAATAATTTATACTATGTCCAATGACCTCATTAACAGAAGTAAATGTGGACATATAAGTGTAAACATTTAATTTTTTTATACATAAATAAGTAGATTGACAACACAATAGACACAAGACAGAAGTGGTGACGTGTAGATTGTAAGTACATATAGTATATACTACACACTATAACTCACAACACATGGTTGTGCCACATTTGAACCTAAATACATTACTGTTCATTAAAATACAGTGTACCATTACTGGCAAACTAGACACTTCCTTAAGATGTATGCCAAGAACATGATAATAGTCTGTTTTCTATATGGAGGAATTGTATTACCATGAAAATTGAACGAAAAATGTTCAAGATAAAGCCAAACTCTTGAATATAAGACATAAATGCATTTCATCATTACTTCATCCACTGCTAAAGTGTTGCCTTGAATAACAATGTCACTTTCATGTGAATACCTATTCAGTTAAAAGCCAAGTTATGTGATAGTCTACTCATGTGGAAACGTTCCTATCAAAACATTCCAATAAATTTAATTAAAATATTCCAATCACGTCTTCAGCAGCTTTTCTACAACTGGTCCTTCAAAAAGGACTTCACTTTTTTTATATTCTGTTTAGTAGAATGACTACAACCAGTCCAAGTATGATTGACTATTTTTATCAGTTATCTATTGTGATAGTGTGTGTGTGCTGGTGTCCTACAGGTTATTACATACCTGCAAAGAGATACTGGCACTCTACACATATAATAGGTGACTATCTCTACATGTGGGGTGGTGATATAGATGGTCTTCCTAAAGGACATGATAATGAAGACAAACAGAGGATGACCTCTGTTGTTGAGATATTTCACTTACCATCTGGTATGTGGGAACAACGACCTACCTCTGGGAAACCTCCACTGGGTGTCATCAGCTATGCGTCTACAGTTATTGGTAATAAAATCTATTACTTTGGAGGGTATTGCAGTCATGATAAGTGTCGTCATAATAGTCTTAACTCATTGACAACTGATTCCTTGCCTGGAATAAACTATTTCATACAAATTCAAATATGGGTCCCAATGATGAAATCCATCTAGTGAAATGATACATCTTTCATTCAATAATGAAGACTGTCTACTGGTTTGTTGGTGGCATTGGTTTATATCCCACCTTTCCACAACGTGGTGCTCAATACAGTGATAAGGGAATAATAGGTAGCTATGTTCGAACCAATGAACACCACTAACTATCAGTTATCCAGTGGTAAGAAGATTAATATATCATGTTACAATATAGTACATCCAGTATAATTTTATTTATTATTTGTATTTCAGGTAATTGGATTGTACCAGCCATAACTGGGAAAGGCCCACCTCCTTGTAGTATCTTCACTCTCACATCATTACCTAATAATAGAGCTATGTTATTTGGTGGATTAACTCCTAATGGTCCTGATAACACAGTGTATATAGCACAATGTTTTGGAGATGGGCAGTGGTGAGTGCAATATGAAGCGATAACCACATATAGATTTTGTAGTAATCAATGTAAACTACAGATGTATTGTTGTTATAGCTAATATAATGGTCAGCAAGAAATATGCGCATTACAACATACTATATTTAATAATATTGGGGGCATTGATCAAGATATTTATTGTGGTATTATTGATACCAATATCACCCAGTCTTATTCAACTATAGTGATATTGTATTTCCTTGAGTAAAGAAAACACTTGAGTAGTGTCCACCCCTCAAATAGAAGTCTCACTTTATCAGTAAATCAGTATTAATATTACATTTTTAGCATTTCTTGTTTATAGTTTGAATAACAACTAATTAGAGGTCAGCATTATATATATATATTATTAACAAATTCCTTACATTAAAATGCTAATCATCCACAAACAAATCTGTTAAATTGCTGGACAAACACTGGTTACTCAGAGTGGACCCTAGAATAGAATGTAGTATTACCTTATTGTATGCCAGTGATGTTGATACTGCTCTTGAGTGCATGTCTTCTCAACAAAATTACCTCTTACTATGCTTTCTGAATGTAAAAAGGGACCTTTAGCTTTGCTAAAAATGCCCAAAAATTTTTTAGAAAGTAAGCCAGAAAATAGTTGAGCTTACCACCAACAAAGGTAATGCTAAAAACCTACAACTGTAATATCTTCTACTAGCTAATATACAAAAATTGTAGCTATAGCAGGAAAAATCAAACTATTAAAATAAGCTTTCATAATTCATAATTATATTTAAATGCTGCCTTTGCTTACATCACACCCTTTAATAATAAATGTCTTGTTTCCTGATTGTTATTGTTATAAATATCACAGCTATTATTAAAGAAACTAGTTTACTAAATGAAAATACAACTGATAATGAAAATTACTTGCTATATTAACTGTAAATGATGTTCAATTAAGCTTTTCTATCCAGAACTGGCAAAAGTTTCATAAACCACTTCTAAAATCAATAAATTGGCCTCGGAAGAGACAATGTCATGCTGGCTGTTATGATCAGTGACATACATATTATGGTGGTAGGTGGACGTGACAAATACTATAGCAATATTGATGAAAACTGGTTATTTAACATTGATACAATAACATGGACAAAGGTTAGGTTACTAGTCATACTATGACCTAACTCGAACACAAGTGACTTAGTATCTGTTCTTGTTATAGTATTGATTATACGTTTATAAAATAATGCACATTAATATTTTAAAGCCTTGTAATAGGTCAAGTTTATCTAGTTCATACTGTGTCTTCGAACACATTTACTACTGATGTTAATATATACAATGCTAGTTATTAAAATGTCATATATACACTATATTCCATCTTATATACTCACTCTATCACAGTCATTGATTTGGCAACTCTCTCTCAGCATGGAATATGTCACCTAACACTATATGGGTTAGTTCAATTTGGTG